>NC_085031.1:4882126-5154596 GCF_963692335.1 Osmerus eperlanus
TGTAAGCAGCCTTTCTGTCTTCGGGTGTTAAGTGTATAAGACTGTGAAAGTAGATACAGTACAAAGACAGAGAATGCTATGCGCCAGTTTGGGTTATTCCAGTCTAGCAATGTTGCTGTGGCAACAGGACGATCAACCACGCAAAGCCATTAGGAGCAGCATGGAGAGAGAGGAGAGAGAGAGAGAGAGAGAGAGAGAGAGAGAGAGAAGAGAGAGAGAGAGAGAGAGAGAGAGAGAGAGAGAGAGAGAGAGGTTTCTGGTAGAATATGCTATGTGCGTGTGTGTGTTTGAGTGCGTGTGTAGGCGCGCGCGTATATAGCGCGTAGCACTATAATTGCTATGGCACATCCTGCACCTGAGACTTGCTGCTGCTGAACTTGACAGGCAGAGAGATCAGACTTGAGACAACACAAGTAGTTCTTCGTATTTGACGTTCTTCCAGTTCAGTATCTCAAACACGGACAATTAAACTGAACATAAGTCTCAGGCAGCTTTTTATGCACAGTCCCCTGTTTCCTTTAGTTGTCGTTACATAAACACTGCGATGAGCGCGTCAACTTCCCTCGTTTCATCTACGTGAGTCATATATAATACTGGGTAGCCTACTGAGGGTACTGGGTTTTCGAAGAGCGCTTTGAGGAGCGGTTTTAAACTATTTCCAGAAATGCGCGTCAGTGTGCGCGATGTCTGGTCTCCTACATCAGGATGTGGTGTTGGTGGCGCGCTTGGTGGGAACATGTGTTGAGAGCGCGCATCATTCCAACAACACGAACGGCCACAGGTGTTCTCCGGTCAGTCACCAATGAGAAACCCGTTGAAACCAACAACACAATGGATTCAAAGACGCAGATTCCAACCTGGGTTAGCCCAGGCTTGGCCACTTGGAGGCTGGACTCTTTTGGAAGTGATGCGGGGCAAAGGTACCTTTTCCGTGCATTCACACTCTGAAAGATGTGTATTAGTTTACATAAATCAACTAGTTTTTCAGCAGAAACTGTTCGCGTGTACTGCAGGTCTTCTTTACTGCAGTGTATTGAGCCCATGTTCAGGCAATCAATGTGAGATTGATGAACCAGTAGCCTATATGTTTTACTAGATTGGCTTTTATAAAAGCCAATCTAGTAAAAATCCAATCTTTTATAAAAGCCGACTATAGTTTAAAATAAGATATTCTTCTTTTAAACTATAGTCATTTTAAAGCTGTATGTGCATGCGCTTAGGTGACTATTGTGAGACTAAACCGTTAGCATGTTGTTTTTAACAAGATTTACCCGTGTACCACTATTCGTATTGAACCTTTTGGTAAACAGCTATACAGCCTACCTCTTAAAACATCAAATATGAGCAGTAATGTGGTTTTCAGGGTTTTGGTGTTACTTTGGCATAACTGACTTCCCCATATTTCACTGAAATGATAGTTCGTCATGCTGATTCTTTGATAACTCGCCCCATCCAAGCGTGTCGCCTTTTATTATCAAACAGTTGCTGTCTCAAGCGCGTACTGTAATGTTGTCGCACTTGGTTTGCAGCAATTATGATCATGAAGTACCTAATTACTTTCTCGGGGCCACGATCTCCATGGAAACACATCTGTTGGACGCTGATAGGCCACTAAGTGTAAATACTTGACAGGGATGGTGGACGTTATTGTTCTCCAGAGGCCTGGGTCGAGGGTCATTAGCTTGATTCTCTGTAATAACCTCCTATAATGAAACAACCAAATCCAATGAAATGGATGCCTCTATTTTCGATCTTCTTTTGTTGGGTTATTCTCTGTAAGTGGTTGTGTGTGTGTATGTGTGCATGTGTGTATGCGTGTGTTTTTGTGTTTGCGCGTGCCTGCCGAGTGTACGTGTGCGTGTGTACGCGTGTGTTTTTGTGTTTGTGTTTGTGTGTGCGTGCGCAGTGATGAGATGTTGGACCAATCAATAACTCTGACTCTGTTTCACTCCCAGTCCCTTTCTGGCTCCTTCTCTCCACCTCTCTCTCCAACTCTCCCTCTCTCTGACCCCCCCTCCCCTCTCTCTCTGACCCCCCACTCCCCTCTCTCTGATCACCCCCTCCCCTCTCTCTGACCCCCCCTCCCCTCTCTCTGACCCCCCCCCTCCCCTCTCTCTGATCACTCCCTCTCTCTGGCCCTCTGACCCTCTCACTTCCTGACAGCTTTAAATGGGTCGGCTACAATCACCAGCAGTTCTGCTGAAGCCTGAAATGGCTGTTTCTGTCAGTCTTCAAACCAACTGTTTGTGTCCCTTTGTCTCCACTGTACAATCAGTCTCACCAAAGGCCGCCATCAGAAACTGGCACGACAGCACACTTTTTACTACTGCCTCTTTCTCTTCATCTCTCTTTCTCTCACCCCCTTTTCCACTGACGGAGTTGAGGGCTGTTTCGCAGCCGGTGCCCTATCTTGAACCAGTCCTTTGCATTTCAACAACAAAAGAACCAGTTCACGGCCGGGAAAGCTGGTTCCAGAGCGGCACCAACTCTTCGCTGGTTTAGAAGCAGTCCACTTATGTCCAGGGCTGGGGGTAGGATTATTGTGACCCACCAAGTACTACCTAAATTTGTGACTGCCATCTTTTTTTTTTTTTACATATCTTCAGCAAAGAACTTTTGTTGATTGTAAATCAAAACATATTCGTTAATTACCGTTGTTCTTGAACGTAATTATCGTTCATAGTAGTCATGATGAGCGGCACATAGTCATTGGACCACTCGTGTTTTGACGCCAGTGTGTACTTGCAAAGCCATGAGCAACCCTTGTCGGCCATGTTGTTGCTTGAAGTTGGCACTTGCGTTACTGGGAATTCAGAGTGACACCATAACGTGGCTCTTCAGCTTCCACTCACAAAACCAGGACTCGTTTGGTGTCGGTAGAAAGAGGGTGTGTCTCTCTCTCTCTCTCTCTCTCTCTCTCTCTCTCTCTCTCTCTCTCTCTCTCTCTCTCTCTCTCTCTCTTGTCGTTCTCTCTCTCATTCTCTCTCCCCACATCTCTCTGTCTCCAACTCTCCCCCTCTCTCTTTCTTTCTCTCTCCCCCAAACGTTCCCGTTCCCTTCCTCTCACTCCATCTCTCCCTCTCTCTGCTACTATGTCCTCAATGTATAGGAAGAGTGTCTTGTGGGAACTGACAGCTAAGTGATGAACTGAAACCTAAATCCCTGTGATGCTATTTCGACCATGTACTTTGTCTGTCCCAGTGTACAGGTAGGAAGATCCAACATGGCACCACTGCCGTCACCCTTCTCTCCATGCAGGGATAAACTTAGAATGATTTTACCGTTGCATCCTGTAAATCTAGATCATTGTTGAACCACAGTGCTGCCTCCCTCTCTGTCCCCAACTGTCCTTCTCTTTTTTCTTTTAGGTACTTTGGGTTTATTTAATGCCACTTGCAAAGCCTTTTATGGCTATCCTTATAGAATGTTCTGGCAAGCGCTCTAAAATGTGTCTCTGTTGCTCTGTTTTCCTCTTTAGTCTTTAGTCTTCTGTTTCGGTTCCTCACTGTCGGTTTCTCTCTCTGCCTCCCTCTGTCACACATAGTTAACAGTCACTCACTCACTCACTCACACACACACACACACACACACACGTGTTATTTGGTCCGTTCATCAAACACTGTGAAGAAGCCTGCATTACCCAGATGTGTGGCTGCTTTCTCCGGACCTTTAGAGAAGATGAAGTCATAATCGGATTTCACGTCTGTGTGTGTAGTGTGTGTGGGTGGGTGGGTGTGTGTGTGTGAGTGGATGTTCAGGTGTGTGTATGTGTGCATAATCCCGTGTGAGTATGCGTGCGTGTTTCTGTGTGTGGGTGTGTGTGTGTGTGCATGTGGGACAGTGTGTGAGTGAGGTACGAAGACTGGTAATTATGTTTGATCCCTCAGGCAGGCTATTAGGAACAACACTGTGAATATTTACAACAAGTCAGTTGAGCTTTGGATGGCTATTTGTTTAACAGCAGTTTACATTTAAGAGTGTGAAGATGTTAGGAAGAGAATGTGTGTATGTTTGTCAGTGTACAGTATGTGTATAGGTGTGTGTGTGTGGCTGTTTACCAATGTCTCTCTCTCTCCAGGGTGCAGGTGGAGTTTTATGTGAACGAAAACACCTTCAAGGAGAGACTGAAGCTCTTTTTCATCAAGAACCAAAGATCAAGTAAGTTGACTGGCTCTCCTATTCATCTTTAGGGGCGCTCTCAGCTTGTAAAAACAAGTGATTGAGTCCAGGGCCCTCTGAAGATGTACAGACTGATGATGATACGGGAGCTCTCGTCGTCAAAGAAACAGGACCATTGAATTCTGACCCTGCCTAATAAGAGACCTTGTCACACTTGGGTCAAATACACCAATGACCTGTACTTGAAAGGTTTCTTGAGGTGTGTTTGGTTTGTGCATTGACTGGGAAATGCTACTCTAATTGGCTTATGGTCAGTAACAAAGGACTTATGTACCCTTGGATGTGTTTGATGTTGAAGTGAGGTAGCATGGACGCCTCCTCTAGCACTTCAGCGCATCCTCCTACTTGTATGTCTAAGTTTGGCCTTGTAGCTGGTGTGAAGGTCAATGTGTATATTACACACACACTCACCTCTCATAAACACACACACACCTCTTTCTACTCCCTTGTCTACGGTGCTCCGCAGGTCTAAGGATCCGAGTGTTTAACTTCTCCCTGAAGCTGCTGACCTGCCTCCTGTACATCATCAGAGTAATGACAGACAACCCCTGTGCCAGCGGGGCCAACCTCCACCCAGGCCAGCGGGCCAACGGCACCAATGGGAGGTCAGATCAAATGTACTCTAACCTCAGTACTCGACCTTCTGCTTTGTACTTGTTATCTGGAGGACCTTCTTGTCAGTGACCTGCTGATCCCCTCTCACATTAATTATTATCTGTCTCTCTTTTTCTTCTTCACCCTGCCAACCCCAAATCCGTTTTTCCCTCTTTTCCGTCGACACATACACACACCACACACACACACACACATCGTGCCTCTATGATTATCTTCTCTGGTTTTATTTGTCTGTCGCGCTCTTCACCATTTTACACAAACACTCATCATCATTTCACCCTCTTTCTCTCCTCTGTCCCTCTATTACCCCCCCCCCCCCCCGTTCCTTCATGTTCTCTCTCTCTCGGTCTCCTTCCTTTCATTCTGTCTCTCACTCTCTTTCACGCTCTGTCTCCCTGCATCTCTCTCATTCACTCTCTCTCAATCTCGCTCTCCCCACCTCCTCGTCCTCCTTTCGCCTCCCCCTGTCTCTCTTGTCTCCAGTGTGAACTGCCAGTTGAACAGCTCCTCCCAGGACAACGAGATCAACTGGTGAGAGGAGGGTGTTACATCTGTCCCTGGAAGGAATGGAGGGAGGGAGGGAGATATCGATTTATCCCTTTGAATGGATGTTTAGCCTCCAGTGTTTGTGGTGATTCTCTCTGTGTAGAAAGCCCCCCCCCCCTCATTTGATCATACACTTATTAATCATTAGACTTTCCTTACTGAACAGATGGTGAAAGTGATGTATGTTTTTGTACAGCTGAAAAATGATAGATGAAACAGGAGGAAGTATTAGATCATAACAAAGCATATCATGTAATGTAGGGCTACAATTGGTTGCAGTACACAGTCTGTTTAGAACACTATCAATACCAAGGAGGTTATGTAAGGTATGTGCTTAGATTAGTGCTGTCTGTATGTGTGTGGTTAAATAATAGGTTTACTGCAGAGATACAGTGCCTAAACCATTGTGTGTTTGTGTGTCCTGTGTGTGTGTGTGTTCATGTACTGTGTGTGTGACTGTGCCCTGTTTATCTGTGAGTGTGTTGGTGTGTCCTGTGTGTGTGCGTATAGTGTGTATATGTGTGTATATAGTATCTGTATATATCTGTGTATATGTGTGTGTGTGTATAGTGTGTTTGTGTGCATACATGGGTGTGTGTTACAGTAGCTCTGTGCTCCCCTGTCCGCAGGGAGCTGATCTTCTGGGTGGACCGGAAGGTTCCTGTGTGGGCCATCCAGGTGAGCCCCACAGCAGATCAGACACTGAGGGGGCGAGGGGTTTATGAAAGAAACAAGAGAGATGGTAGAGAAATGATGAAATGGGAAGATAAAGTGAGATGAAATGTACCGTGTCTTTCAGGTGATTGTGGCCATTATCAGTTACCTGGAGGCCATGTTACTGATGTATCTGAGCTACAAGGTGAGATACACATACACACACACACAATTCTTTCAGACAGGTCCATTTCACACAGAGTCAATCTGGAATATTAACAAACCATAATTAATGTGATTGGCACAAATAATTTACCCAGGTACATAAAGGATGTAGACTTAATGATAATTACAGGGTATTACAATAATGACAGATGAGACTGTTGACTGAGAAGAGTGTGTGTGTGTGTGTGTGGCTTTCAGGGGAACATTTGGGAGCAGATCTTCCAGGTGTCCTTCCTTCTAGAGATGATCAACACCGTCCCCTTCATCATGACAGTACGCCTCGGCTGCATCTCAATACTCTTTGTTACCGTAGCTCTTTCCATCGCAGTGGAACAGTGAGACTCGGCTGCGTGTCCATACTGTTCACCAGCTTCCTCTATTGTACCGTCGTCACACAATGAGGGCTGGAGGAGGACAGGGGAAAGCAGCAGGATATCAAGTCTGTCAGTGAAGAGACCTTGTGAAGGACGTCTCTTCACCGCATCCTTCGCTACTTCCTTGTCCTGTTGAAAAGCCCTGTGGGAGTCCAAGTCGTGAATGTCATCTCTGGCACTTAATTAGGTTTAAAAATGAAAACCTGTCAAACCTGTGTTGCGCTTCCTGCAGGGTGTGGGGGGGTGGGCATCCTGCTGTCTTCGGGGCATGCGTTCCTCTCAGCGGCGTGGGCTTGTTACCACGGGCCCCAGTGCACGTCATTATGACAGGCCCTATATAATGCTATATTCGGAGTCAGGTGGCTGAGCGGTTAGGGAATCGGGCTAGTGCCAGTTCGATTCCTGGCCGTGCCAAATGACGTTGTGTCCTTGGGCAAGGCACTTCACCCTACTTGCCTCGGGGGGAATGTCCCTGTACTTACTGTAAGTCGCTCTGGATAAGAGCGTCTGCTAAATGACTAAATGTAAATGTATATTCATATAGTAGGGCTGGTGTGTTTCATAACTAACTAACTAGCGTGTATATTAGCGTGTATATACACACTAGTTAGTTGGTTATGAAACACACACATGCACCATTAAGCGTAAATATATTTTACCAACGATGTGTTGAATTTGACAGTTGAATGAGTTGAATGAATGTATTAAGGAATATGCTGTGTCGCTGCATATCCAGGATAAAATGCAATATCAAGCACAATAGAGTAGGACTCGCTAATCCAAATGATGGAAACATGATGGATTGGTATAAAGCCCCTCCGCCATCCTCTTGCTGGTCTTTTCATTGGGGAAGCTGACTGAAGCGGTGTTTGTTTTTGGTCATTTCCCAGTTGAAACTCAGCGGGTGGGTAGGAGGGCTGCTAAGCCTAGGTTGAGGTATTCTTAGATCAGGGATGTTTGGGAAGATAAATGTAACCGTCTCAAATTAGCACTGTTCTCCTCAGATCTTCTGGCCTCCGATAAGGAACATCTTCATTCCGGTGTTCCTCAACTGCTGGCTGGCCAAGTGCGCCCTGGAGAACATGATTGTGAGTTTTGGTTTTGTGGTGCGTGATCTTGTGAACATACTGAAGATCCACCAGCCGTGCATAATAGAGTTAGCTTGTTTCTCTGCACCAGCAGAATACTTTACTTGGAGGGTAAGAGTTCTAGCAAGTTCCTCCTTCCTCCACAGAATGATTTCCACAGAGCCATCCAGAGGACCAACTCAGCCATGTTCAACCAGGTCCTCATCCTGATCTGCACCTTGCTCTGCCTCGTCTTCACTGGGTGAGTCACCTTCGACCTCCAATCCATGGCCTCTAGCCCTTAGACCTCTGGCCCCCAGCCCCTGACCCCACCCCGTCCCCTGGTTAAGTTTGTCCTATTCGTCCCTCCGTCCGTCTTGTAGGACGTGTGGGATCCAGCACCTGGAGAGAGCAGGGAAGAACCTTTCTCTCTTCAACGCCTTTTACTTCTGCATCGTGACCTTCTCCACTGTGGGCTTCGGGGACGTGACGCCCCGCATCTGGCCCTCGCAGCTGCTGGTGGTCATCATGATCTGCGTGGCTCTGGTGGTTCTCCCTCTACAGGTGGGAGGCTGGAATTGTAGCACACGTTACATCAATGATTCTATTTCTATTTAGATCTGTTTTCAGGCAAAACGTCCAGCCCGTCATAGCCTTGAGCAGGTTTACTAAAACATTGTGGCCAATACATTTTTGGAGTCAAGTCATGTCTTTCGCGTCTACCAGTTGAATATACAGTTGAACACATTCAGCTCTGAGGTGGCCATGGCCAAAGCTATATTCTACTACGGGAGCCAATCAGATAAGAACAGTCTGAGCATCACAACAGGGCAGATAAGACATCCAATCAAACCAGCCAAGGGAGACAGAGAGGTCGGGGTCAAGGTCATCACTTTGACTTTTGGTCAATTAAGTTGACGTTGCTTATCCTTGTTTACGTTTGATGTTAACATTTGGTGTTAACATTTGATGTCAATGTTTGATGTTTCCGTGTGATGTTTATATGTGATGTTTCCGTGTGATGCTCATGTGTGACCATCTCAGTTTGAAGAGCTTATCTACCTGTGGATGGAGCGTCAGAAGTCTGGCGGGAACTACAGCCGCCACCGCGCCCAGACGGAGAAGCACGTGGTGCTGTGCGTGAGCACGCTGAAGATCGACCTGCTCATGGACTTCCTCAACGAGTTCTACGCTCACCCACGACTGCAGGTTAGATATATACTTGGCACACACACACACGCGCACACAAATACAGTATACACACATACACACACATGGACACGCGTCAAAAGCAAAGTGTACACAGAGCATACAGGGAAAAGCGTTCAAAAGCAAGTTCACTTCTCCTCTGTTGACATAGAGCAGCACAAACATGGAAGAGGAGAGGGTTGAAATGGGGATGACAGCAGCCAGACTTTACACAGTGATTCAGACCAACCTGTCAGACCACTGACCTCAGATAACTGTAACCACAGTCATTTATTAACACAACATTTAACACCTCTGAGATATGCCGAATATGACCTCATTACATCTGACTGCCTTTGACGTCCATTGATATTCAAAATGATACGGAGGGTGAGGATGACGACGAGGACTGGGATGATGACGAAGACGACGAGGATGATGGTGGTGATGATGGATGAGGGCAGCGATAGTGATGGATGAGGGCAGCGATAGTGATGGATGAGGGCAGCGATAGTGATGGATGAGGGCAGCGATAGTGGTGGATGAGGGCAGCGATAGTGATGGATGAGGGCAGCGATAGTGATGGATGAGGGCAGCGATAGTGATGGATGAGGGCAGTGATAGTGGTGTGTGGATGAATGGATGAATGACGGGATCTCCTCCACTGTGGCCCCGCAGGACTACTACGTGGTGATCCTGTGCCCCAGTGAGATGGACCTCCCGGTGCGGCGAGTGCTCCAGATCCCCCTGTGGTCCCAGAGGGTCATCTATCTGCAGGGCTCCGTCCTCAAAGACCAGGATCTCATGAGAGCCAAGTGAGTGGGCTTCCAGGTGATCCCTCCCAGGTCCCCCAGCAGACAGAGACAGTACCAGACTCACTTACCAGTCAATAAATAGCCTGTGGTTTTATATTCTATCCAGATTTTATACACCACTGTCTATCCGACATGCCTTCTCGATCCCTGGTGTTTGGATGTCTTCTCCTGCTCTATGTCTCTTGCCCTTCTCTCTTTTTGTCTCATCATCCCTCCATCCCTGTGTTCCTCCATCCTTCTATGCCTGTAAACCTCCATCCCTCCCTCTGTCCATCCCACCAGCTCTCCATCCCTCCATCCCTCCCTCTGTCCATCCCACCAGCTCTCCATCCTTCCAGCCCTCCACCCTTTTAACGCTCCATCCCTCCTTCTATTCCTCCAACCCTCTCCATCTCTCTGTCCCTTGCCATGTTCCTCTTTGACCTGGCTGATATGAGAGGAGAGAGACCACACATCCATGGTCTCTGTCCTTCCTGCAATGTGCAGGACCGACAGGCAGAGTTCAGTGGAACTGTTTTAAACCAGAACACACTCACTCTGTACAGATGACATGGAATATGTCACCGGGTATGCGTCACACGCACCCACACACACACACACACACACACATACACACACACACACACAGAAACCTACAGGAAACACACACCGAGTACAGGACACACATCAACACCCACATCCACACACATGCCACAGTGCACACACTCATACACATGCTCAGAAACATGCACACACACACTCACACGCTCCCCACCACACACGCACATGCAAACACACAGACATACTGATATTTGAGATTGTATTTCTTTTAACGCTATACAAATAACCTTTCATTTCCATTGTCTGTGAGAACCCACAACGCTCTAAAAGGAACTTCTCTATTTCAATGTTATCAAATCATAAATATCAGCTGTGTGTTGCTGGAGCAAACACAGCAGGAGAAACACCTTTGTCAGAGAATAGAGAGAGAGAGACAGACAGAGACAGACAGAGGGAGGGAGGGAGGGAGGGAGGGAGGGAGGGAGGGAGGGAGGGAGGGAGGGAGGGAGGGAGGGAGGGAGGGAGGGAGGGAGGGAGGGAGGGAGGGAGAGAGAGAGAGAGAGAGAGAGAGAGAGAGAGAGAGAGAGAGAGAGAGAGAGAGAGAGAGAGAGAGAGAGAGAGAGAGAGAGAGAGAGAGAGAGGAGTGGGTGTGTTGTGGTGAGCTGACATCCTTTCTTTGGCTCTGTTACAGGCCACCCACACGCCTCTCCTCTACAACCGTCTATCTTGTGAACTTACATTTTGTACTCTCCCCTTATTGGCATGACTGTTCCATCCATTCATCTCTGATAGGGTGAATCGACAGTTTGTGCAGTTCTGATTGGCTTAACTTCCTGGCTGCTCTGTTATGATTGCCTGAACGCCCTGACTGTTATTGTTTGATTGGCAGGATGGATGACGCAGAGGCTTGTTTTATCCTGAGCAGTCGGAACGAGGTGGACCGCATGGCTGCAGTAAGAACACTTCCGACCTTCGATCCTTCCGTTAATTAAATAACTAAGACAAAATCCATAATCAACTGAACACTATATAACTAAATGAACCACTTATTTGATTCTGTCAATATAAGATTATCAAGTTATTGAATAGAGGAGTGAGTGATGAAGCAACACGCACGTGTGTGTGTGTGTGTGTGTGTGTCCGCAGGACCACCAGACCATCCTCAGAGCCTGGGCGGTGAAGGACTTTGCTCCCAACTGCCCCCTCTATGTCCAGATCCTCAAACCAGAGAACAAGTTCCACGTCAAATTTGCTGGTGAACATTCTCACACACGTCGTCTCTCACTACAGTAACCTTAAGTGGCGAGCCTCCCTCCTGTGTTATGATACGCTTCTTCTATAGGTTAGGTACACTGTAGCCTTCTCCTTATAGGACCATGGGCATCTGCTACTGTGACTAGGGGCCGTCAGTGCCCTGACTGGATCATCTGTCTATTTCTGAAAGAGGATTTTTTAAGCTTTGATGTGATAGTGACAGTGGAGAGAGACAGGAAACGTAGGGAGAGGGGGAAGGAAATGGCCCCGGCTGGATTGGCCCCTTATGTCAAGGCCTTAGCCTATGTGGTGTGGGCTCTACCCGGTGAGCCCCACTTGATAGGATCCTTTACAATATCCCCTCCTTCCTGTCTTCCTTCCACAAGCAAGCTCTCAATGTTCAACCAGCGTACTCGCCTGCCAGCCTTGTTCTGATGCTCCTCTCCGTGTTTCCTGCGTTCTGTCCCAGACCACGTGGTGTGTGAGGAGGAGTTCAAGTACGCCATGTTGGCTCTGAACTGCGTGTGTCCGGCCACCTCCACCCTGGTCACCCTGCTGGTGCACACCTCCAGAGGACAGTGAGTCCCCCCGCCCCCCATGGACCCACACGCACACGCACGCACACACACGCCTTTTTCACTTTTCCTTCTATAACACAAGCAACAAATTCACAACATTAGCCCTTTACCACAACCTGTGAGGAGACTGTGTATTAATAATAATGTAAATCGTGTGTGCGTTTGGCAGACACTTTGATTCAAAGCAACACGCAGGGATTTGAACCTGCAGCCTCTTGATCTTCAGTCAAATGCTCGACCACTGAGCGATACCCCTCCATACTCACTTTAATACTGCTTTTAAATGAATGTGTATGCATGTGTACATCTATGGTCAGGCCCACAGTGAACGTGTTATGGAACAGCATACGTAGCATAATTCGAAAAAGGTCTGCTCTGTCTGAATGGCTGAGTGTCCTAGAACTCCCTCTCTCTTTTGAACGGAGAAAAGGTGTCTTTGTTTTGTGTCCGTAAAAGGAGAGTGGATATCTGCTGCCGTTCCGTGGTAGTTCCTCTTCATTCAGTATGAATGAGAGGATAGAGAGAAAGAGGGCGACACAAGAGAGTACATTTGGAGGGAGGTGAAACGGTGTGTGGGGGGTGGCGGGGAGGGGAGGGGTGGGGTGAAACCCGACAATTTCAACCTCAATCTTTTCCCCAGGAGTCACAACATTAAGTGTGTCTCTGAATCTAGCCGCAGGCCCCCTGCTCTGCTCTGGGCTTCAGACTCCACTCCCAGACCAGTATTTTGTTGTGTGACAGACCCTCCACGGAGACACAGTCCTCCTCTGCAGCCCACCGCAGCCAGAAAGGCACTCTCTCTCTCCCACGGATCAGAGAGCAGCAAACAGCTTTTGTCCGCTTAATGGAAATGGGGGATTCATCAGCAGGCTGGTTCGTCAGACAGAGCAGGGAGACAGCGGGAGAGCGGCTTTCTCAGTTTGAGGCCCGCCTGCTTCCTGTCTGTTTCCTGCCTGCTTCCTGCCTGCTTCCTGCCTGTTTCCTGCCTGCTTCCTGCCTGTTTCCTGCCTGTGTCCCATCTCTGATGATAATGACGGGGGGTGAATTGTTCTGAGGAGGGAATCGATGGTTAGCGCCTCAGCGGGCGCCGGCGCTGATCCCGGCGGCCCAATAAACACATGAGGAAACTAGGGAGTGAAACTCATAATATAATCAAGCTGCTCAATGTTTGCCCAAATCATACACGCCAATCCATACATGCGGTGCTCCGTAACATTTTATTTTCCGACTGACTCGCACAGACCTACACTTAAAATCTTTTTCTGCGACCCACATTTCATGAATTGTCACACTTAAAATGCCCCCAACACAAGCAAAATTATTTATACACAGCTACACTCTGTACTGTACTATTTTCAAACACGTTAACCAAACCGTTATTTAACACACCTGATTCTGTTCATTTGTTGGTTGACAAGCTGAATCGGGTTTGCAACAGCTGGGGGGCACAAGTGTCTATAGCTCTACAGCTCTCCAGTGTTGGAGAACCCTGGAGAGTCCTGCTCCATGTTTTGGATAATGAAGCACACAAACTCCACAGAGAAGAACAAGGTTAGAGTAACCCTAAGAGTCTGAGGTGAAGAGGGTCTGTTGAGTCATGAGTGGGATAGGGATAATTATCCCCGGACACTTCTCGGTTCTCCTGGATATCCATAAAGAGGGGTAATTACTGGAGTTAATGACCCAGGTCAGATTGGCAGCCTGGCAAGATCAGTGAGAGATTAGCCTGTCAAGATCCTGTTCACCAATCAGAGGGGGAGCCGAGTCAGGGAACCTGGCAAACGATGGACACCTTGATCTGGATGGAGGACGTGGGGGTGTTGAGAGCGGCGTAGGGGATGCTGCGTGTGTGTGTGTGTGTGTGTGTGTGTGTGGAGGGATGAGTGGTACACTCATCAAATGTGTCTGCTAATGGGAGATGGCCTGGTATTTCATGGTTTATTATGGAGTGTATGAGACATGTGTTGTGTTGCTGTGGTGACGTCACCAGAGAAGGTCAGCAGTCTCCCGAGCAGTGGCAGAGGATGTACGGCTGTTGCTCCGGCAACGAGGTCTACCACATCTGCCTGTGCGACAGCAAGTTCTTCGGGGAGTACGACGGGAAGAGCTTCACCTACGCGTCCTTCCACGCTCACAAGAAGTACGTGGAGAGCTGACAATGCCACAGTTCAAACTGGGGCAGAGGGCTCCGCAGTGGGGGGTGGTGGTGGTGGGTGGTGTGTGGGGGTGGTGTGTGGGGGTGGTGGGTGGGGGTGGTGTGTGGGGGTGGTGTGTGGGGGTGGTGGGTGGTGTGTGGGGGTGGTGGGTGGTGTGTGGGGGTGGTGTGTGGGGGTGGTGGGTGGGAGTGGTGGGTGGTGTGTGGTGGGTGGGGGTGGTGTGTGGGGGCGGTGGGTGGGGGTGGTGTGTGGGGGTGGTGGGTGGTGAGCGAGGAACGACAACTGCACGGGATCCATCACAAGTCCCAACTGTTTGCGTGTGCGTGCAGGTACGGCGTGTGTCTGATCGGGGTGAAGCGCGAGGACAACAAGAGCATCCTGCTGAACCCGGGCCCTCGCCACATCATGGCTGCCAACGACACCTGCTACTACATCAACATCACCAAGGAGGAGAACTCCGCCTTTATCTTCAACCAGGAAGGAGCGGAGAAGAAGGGGCGGGGCTACGATGGGCCGTCCCGCCTCCCCGTTCACAGCATCATAGCCAGCATGGGTGAGGGGGGGGGGGTGTTACTGTAATAAGTGAAGGGGATGAGAAAGCTGGAGGGATGTGAAACGGGTGTCCTTGGTTGCCATAGTAACTCAGGTGGTTGGCATACTGCATCTGCAGGTACGGTTGCCATGGATCTCCAAAACACCAGCCCGCCAGACTACTCGGGTGGGAAGTTGGCCCCTCCCACTATAAACGGTGCAGGCAGTAGGCGTCCAAGCATTGCTCCCGTCCTGGAGATCGCCGACTCCTCCTCCATCCTGCCATGTGACCTGCTTAGTGACCAATCAGAGGATGACAGTACCTTCTCCGACGAGAAAGGATCTTCCTCCACTGAGTGAGTGAGGATAGTGTGTAGTTGTGTGTGTGTGTGTGCGTGCGTGTGTGTGTGTGTGTGTGTGTGTATGTGTGTGTGTGTGAGAGAGAGTAAAATGGAGCGACAGATTGTGTTTCTGAAGGTCTGCATGTTTTTCAATGTTTATCACCACATCACACGTCATTCATGTCAAGTTAAATGAGTTCATAAAGTTAGTGCTGAAAGATACACAAGGAACTATAGTGCCCCCTTGTGGATTGTAGTATACAATATACATATAAATGTATATCTGTAAAGGAAGAGAGGCGTAAATGTGTGGTTGTTGCTTACCATTATTTTATTTTAAGTGATATTGAATTGTATGTATTGTGTTGCCAGGTATGTGAAAGGATATCCCCCTAATTCCCCGTACATCGGGAGCTCCCCCACGCTCTGCCACCTGTTGGTACAGAAAGCTCCCTTCTGCTGCCTGCGGCTCGACCAGGTCAGAACACTCACACAGCACACACGCATACACACAGCACACACACACACACACACACACTAACACACACACAGTACACACACACACTTTGTGAATTTGAAACGTGCGTCTGTCCCGTCTCCCTCCAGGGTTGCAGACACAACAGCTTTGAGGACGCTAAGGCGTACGGCTTTAAGAACAAGCTGATCATCGTGTCTGCAGAGACGGCAGGGAACGGCCTGTATAACTTTGTGGTACCTCTCAGGGCCTACTACCGCCCCCGCAAGGAGCTCAACCCCATCGTGCTGCTGCTGGACAACCCGTGAGCTGCTCTACACACACACACACACATGATGCTGTGCACATACACACGCTTAGAGAGATGCTGTGCACATACACAAAAGTGTTAAGAGAGAGAGAGAGAGACACACACACACACACACACACACACTAGAGATGTACAGTACACACTGTATGGTAAAAGTAACAAACAAAACACACAGTCACACACAGGGAGAAGAAACGTACCGAACGCTCCTCAGCCAATGCATGGTTGCCATAGTTACCCTGCCCTACCTTGAACCTGTCTCACATACGTCGCTCCGAGCAGGGATGAAAAGAGAAACATGTATTCTTACATAATAAATATATATATATATAAATAATGGAGAAAGAAAGGGTTCCGCGTCAACGGCGATGTGTCCCCTACGCATACTGTCCGTCTCATAAAGACCGTCTTAAACGTTCACACGCACGCACACGCACGCACACACACAACCACACACATACACACATACAAAAACACTTTCTCTCTACCCTTTGCTCACTCCCTGTCTCTTTGGAAACACACATCAACCCGATCTGTTCAGCTATTCAGTGAAACGTGTGTGTGCGAGGGAACAAAGAGAAATCTGCTGTATCTCTGTAGCAGGGGCCAGGGCCAGGGGCCAGGGCCAGAGGCCAGAGATCAGGGCCAGGAGCCAGAGATCAGGGCCAGGGCCAGGGGCCAGAGATCAGGGCCAGGGCCAGAGATCAGGGCCAGGGGCCAGAGATCAGGGTCAGGGCCAGGGGCCAGAGATCAGGGCCAGGGCCAGGGGCCAGAGATCAGGGCCAGGGGCCAGGGCCAGGGACCTGAGATCAGGGCCAGAGATCAGGGCCAGGGTCCAGAGATCAGGGCCAGGGGCCAAAGATCAGGGCCAGGGGCCTGAAATCAGGGCCAGGGGCCTGAGATCACGGCCAGGGGCCTGAGATCACGGCCAGGGGCCAGAGATCAGGGCCAGGGGCCAGAGATCAGGGCCAGGGGCCTGAGATCAGGGCCAGGGGCCATCCCCCTCACACACCAAAAAGATATGACAGGATACTGTACACCTCTCAGATCCAAACACAATTTCACCTTTCCTACATATCATAGAATAAACCCTAAGCTGATGTTGGCTTCCTGTAATGTCTCAGGCCTGCTACCTCACTAATGATTACTGTAACAGAGAAGCATGTGTCTATGCTTCCTGTAGTCCAGACAACCACTTCCTGGAGGCCATCTGCTGTTTCCCTATGGTCTACTACATGGCTGGAACCATTGACAAGTAAGATGCTCTCTTTTATTGGACACACTCTTCTGCTGATTAAACGTACCTGTTATTTGTGGCTCGATTTACATTTGCATGTGTGTGTGCGTGTGTGTGTGTGTGTGTGTGTGTGTGTATGCCAGTCTGGACAGCCTGCTGCAGTGTGGCATCATCTACGCTGACAACCTGGTGGTGGTGGACAAGGAGAGCACGATGAGCGCAGAGGAGGACTACATGGCCGACGCCAAGACCATCGTCAATGTTCAGACCATGTTCAGGTGACATCTCTCTGTCTGTCTCTGTCTGTCTCCCTCTGTCTCTCTCTCTGTCTCTGTCTGTCTCTCTCTCTCTTTCTCTCTCTCTGTCTGTCTGTCTGTCTGTCTGTCTGTCTGTCTATCTGTGTCTGTCTCTCTCTGTCTGTCTCTCTGTTTCCCTTTCTCTCATTTTTGGTATTTCCCTCTTCTTCCTTCTCTGTAGGCTTATTAAAGCCTGGGTTCATATAGCATAGCACAGAGCATTCATAATCAAACGGATTATTCTGAACGCAATTATGTAAATCAGAGCCCTGCTTGAATCTGTTTTTACTTTCCCTATTTCTCAATGTCTCTCACTTCGCCCCCTCATGCCCCCGCCCCTCTCCCCGCCACTAACCCCCCCCCCCCCCCCCAGACTGTTCCCCAGTCTCAGCATCATTACGGAGCTCACTCACCCTTCCAACATGAGGTTCATGCAGTTCCGGGCCAAGGACTGCTACTCCCTGGCTCTCTCCAAGCTGGAGAAGGTGAGGGGAAGGATGACGAGGGGAGGAGGGGAGGAGGTGATGGTAAGAGGATCAAAAAAAAAAAAAGGCGAGAGGTAGAGGTGAGGCACGACTCGAGTGTTCAGACTCTGGCGTTGGCACTTTGCGTCTCGGAGAAGCAGCGTGGTTAGGTTCCTAAGCCGTGTGTGTGTGTCCTGTTTCAGAAGGAACGAGATAAAGGTTCTAATCTGGCCTTTATGTTCCGGCTTCCCTTCGCTGCTGGGAGAGTCTTCAGCATCAGCATGTTGGATACTCTGCTCTACCAGGTTAGGATTCTGTTACTGTCCCTTAACGCTAACCCCCTTAACCCTCACCCTAACCACACCCTCACTTAGCCTTACCATTTCCTTAGCCTCACCCTAACTCCAACCCTTACACAAACCCTTCCCCAGACCCTAACCCCCACCCGAAATGTCATGTCAAAATGAGATATGTGGTGCTGTAGTTACAGGAGCTATATTTCTAGGACAATAGGGCCCTCTAGTGGGCCCTATTCTCAGTCTATTTGTAGGAATTGTTCAACATCACTGCGTCCCCCAGCATGCACGTGGAACAGCCCTGGCGAGTTGTCTTGAGGAAATGAGTGACTAACTGAGTGTCGTGTTTCTCGGTCAGTCGTTTGTGAAAGATTACATGATCCTCATTGCCAGACTGCTGTTGGGCCTGGACACCACACCAGGGTCAGGATACCTCTGCGCTGTGAGTCATCTCTGTGTGTGTGTGTGTGTGTGTGTGTGTGTGTGTGTGTGTGTGTGTGTGTAAGAGAGAGACAGAGAAAAGAGAGAGAGGAAAGAGAAAAAAGAAAGTGCATGACAAATGGAAGAGAGAGAGAGAGAAAAAGACAGGGGGAGAGAGAGAGAGAGCGCTCGAACAAATCTCAGAACCCGTTTCGTGCCTGTCTCTCAGATGAAGGTGACGGAGGAGGACCTGTGGATACGGACGTATGGTAGACTGTTCCAGAAGCTCTGCTCCTCCAGCGCTGAGATTCCCATCGGCATCTACCGCACCGAGTCTCATATCTTTCCCACCTCTGAGGTGAGCTGGCGCTGGGGCCAAGAGGGTCTCTAGGCGCTGTTCCTGTGTGGCGGGCGGCAGGTCCGTAAGTGCTAACAAAGTCAATGAGACCCTGCCTCCCTCCCAGTCCCAGGTGTCAATCAGCGTGGACGAGTGCGAGGACCCCAGGGAGAGGGGGGAGGAGTCCCGCAGCAGCGACCAATCGGAGTATCCGCTGCTGAGGAAGAAGAGCATGCAGTGGGCGAGGCGCCTGAGCAAGAAGAGCGCGAGGCGCCCGGCGCCCGCAGGCCGCGACCCCATCCGGGACCACGCCCAGCGCATGGCCCAGCAGCGCCTCAGCCTGTACCGACGCTCAGAGAGGGAGGAGCTGTCGGAGCTGGTCCGGAACCGCATGAGACACCTGGGCCTGCCCACATCCGGATACGGTGAGGACACAGCCCTCTTCCTCAGATTCTGTTTGATATTATCATTATTTTTGATTAGTATTATTGACATTAATATACTATGTAGTAATGGAAAATCCACTGTGCTTTGTTTACCTTTTCTCTGTGTGTTTGTCTGTCTGCTGTCTGTCTGTGTGTCTGTCTGTGTGTCTGTGTGTCTGTCTGTGTGTCTGTCTGTGTGTCTGTGTGTCTGTCTCTCTGTCTGTGTGTCTGTCTGTGTGTCTGTCTGTCTGTCTGTCTGTCTGTCTGTCTGTGTGTCTGTCTCTGTCTGTCTGTCTGTGTGTCTGTGTGTCTGTGTGTCTGTCTCTCTGTCTGTAGAGGACGTCGCTAATCTGACAGCCAGTGACGTGATGAACCGAGTAAACCTGGGTTACCTACAAGGTAAACACAACCATGCTCCACCGCCAGTAGGGCCATCTATGACCTTCTGATATGTGACCTTGTCCTGACACTGGGTTGTCATGCTTGTGTTCCAGACGAGCTAAACGATCAACAGAACACACTCTCCTACGTGCTCATCAATCCCTCCCCTGACACCAGACTGGAGATTAATGATGTTGTGTATGTATCCCTGTCTTTGTGTGTGTGTGTGCATGCTTTTTTTTTTTTTGGGGGGGGGGGGGGGGGGCTGTTTAACGGTCTGCATGTTGGTACACAAGTGGGTGTATGTGTGTATGGCGCTGTGTGTAGTGTGTAATTGATTCCCTCTCCCAGGTACCTGATCCGATCGGACCCCCTGGCCCACGTCCCAGGTGAGCCCCCCCTGCTGAGCAGCAGTGTGAGGGAGAGACAGGAGTCCAGCACAGGTTCCAGGGACGACACACATCTCTGATACCTGCCCTGGACCCCCTCGTCCCTGGGTAGAGACTCACCAAGCACTGGGTCCTGGACTGGTACCATGGTGGACAGGTGGTTTTGTGCGGTTCTGGTCCTGCAGAGATACTTGGGCACCCCCTGGTGCTGGTTTACCTAAGAGTGCCTATGGAAGCCGGTACCAACCTGGTAACTTCAACCCAGACTATGGACCTTAATAATACCATACAGTACAGCATAGAGGATGTACATAGACGTATTCAACAACAGCATGTACTTTTGGAGAACTTTACCTCAAGGTTATTAACCTGAGTCTCCTCTGAACAAAAATCATGTGTTTATTATTGAAGACGGGTCAGTCCACAAGGACATAAGACACAGGATATGAGATCAGAGGAAACACGTTGAGTGACTGGTGCACAGGGGCAGAGAGTGTCTGGTGGAATGCCACTTCTGTGAGAACTGGACTTATGGGTCTGGAGACAGGAGGAGTCACAGAAACACCAACCAGGTACCAAAGCTGCTCGATGTTCCTGTAGCAGTTAACATTCACCAATGATCTCATGATTACAGTGTATCTGCCAACATTTCCGAATTAATGATATAGGATTGATTTGTTTACAGGCTTGTTGGCAGTAAATGTCAGACCCATGGCAATAGTGTGTCACTCAACTGTTTCGAGTTTCAAAGTGAATACTTATCGTCTTCAAGTTATTTCAGTGTTATTTATGTTTATAAATATTTATGTTGTTGTTAAATAATTAGTTGGATAGACGAGATGTTTTGCACAACTGAAACCCTTTAAAGGCACTATGTCATTCCATTCCAACTGTCATCATTGAGCCAAAAACTCTATTTTGATATGTATATTTATTCAGAAAAAGATATTACATTTGATACGGTTTTAGGATACAAATGATCATCAGTGTTGCCATTAAACTAATGAGGTTGTATTGATGGGCAATGAAGCTCATTCAGACAAGGCTATTGTGTGTACCATACACCCAGCCGTGTATTAGAGATCCAAGACATGACTCATTCATCATAGACCATGTCACACGCATACAGTCATAACACCAAACAAGCAATTATGTCTGCAACACTGAAGTGGTGAACATTGTTTTCACACCAACAGTAGATGTACTGTAGAACTTTACAAGATCGCTCTTTATCTGGAAAAAAAATCTGAAAACATTTCAAATGGTTTCTTACTAAATGTAACGTATGTGCATTCCAGTACTATTTTGTCAGGAAACAATAAATAAAAACTTTAAAAGTTTGTTTTGGTTTCAGGTTATTTCCACAGGTGACTGGAAATGCAAGAAAAGAGTGCAGTCCTAGTTTCATTTTAGCAGTAGTATTTATTACATTTTAGTGTTTCTCATCAAAATAAATATATGATACAATATATTAAAGACACAAATAAAATCTTTGAAAGCCTGTAAAGGAATACTAAACTCAAATAGTGCCAGCTTTTTTAGTAAACAGAAACTGTACTATGTACAAAACCACTACGGAACAACCAAAATGTACAAAATGCAGCAAATTATATCAAGTATTGTGCCGTCGGTTTCCCTGGAGGCAGAGTCTGTTACATTAGAGATAGTCTGAGAGCAGCCCTTAGTGAATGCCAGGCAGAAGGCTCAGGTCACATCTGCGTCAGGTCTGATCTCAGATCTGATCTCAGGTCTGAAGCAGCAGAACACCATCTCCATGGAGACGGACCAGCAGGCCCTTCAGTGCAGACGTGGGTCAAACCCTCCAAGGTCTAATACTTTACATGAAACACTTTGAAAATACTTTTGATCAAAGCTTTTAAAGGTAAGTTGGATTTAAATACATTTCAAGGTGTATGATTTTTCTTGTTCGTTTCCAGTTTTGCAAGTGTCTTATTAGCTCCACGGTACTGGATAAAAAAAATACAAAATAAAGTGCACCCACAGTACTTGACAGCAGTGCTATTTTACCCAGGTCTGTTTTTTGAGTCCCAGCTCCAGGTCAGATCAGTAGAATCAATGCACCGTATCGGTCAAATATAATGAGCTGAACCCAGATGCACTGTTATCAGGAGCACTGTAGAGTGAATACTGTACCAACTGAATCTAAAAACATTGAATAAATACCCCCCCCCCACAACACAACAGCAGCTCCCACATCAAAACAAACTGTGCTGGCGGTGCTCTATCCTGTATGGTGTACACCCCGAGTTTAAAGCATAATTCAGAGTAAACACATTCATAGCGAGACAAACTGTCACGCAAACAATCCCCGACCCCCACCCCCCTCTCCAAAAACATATCACACACTCACACACAGACGCACAAACACACTCAGACAAGATGAGACTTGGACCGTACATGAGGCTGGTCATCTTCTTTCTCACCATAACAAAAACAAGCCCAAAAGACCAGCGGTGGTTTGTCCGGAGCGTTCCCATGGTAAAGCACGGTGAGAACAGCACGTAATATTAAAAGGTGGATGGCCAGACCTAGGCTACGTATACAACCGTGGTTTTGTGTCTGTGGGATCACAACAGCAAGGTGGTTGAGCCAGGCTGTGGCATGCTTAATAGCAAAACCAGGTTGCTAGTTAGACGTGTGTACCAAACATGGCTATTGTAGGCTACTTTCAGTAATGCCAGTAGTAGTTGCACTTTCTTCTGTAGTATTTAGTCTCAGTAGTGTTTCAGTCTGTCCCTGTTTCCTCACTACAGAGAGACAGTCAGTTTTCATCACCGCTGAGGACGGTCTATATGTGAAAATATAAGTCCTTCAACAGGAATCTCATAATATTTCAAACATAAAAGTGCCACATGCAAAAGAAAGAAAAGAGAGAAAAAAAGAAAGAAAGCTCAAATAAATAATAATAACCCTAAACTGAGGCGTGTGCATTCAGTTGGAAGGTGTTCATTCATTAAAACATTGGTTTCTATAGAGATATCCCTCTCCACCTATCAGAAGGCTACACCTACACAGTGTTATAAGACTCCTCCCCTTCCTGTCAGCAGGCCACACCCAAAGATTACTGAGTCCATGTCTGTTAGCTCTGAGACTACTGGGTCCAGCCCAATAGTGGTCGGACGAGGAAAAATGCCTTCATCCTCCTCCTCATCCTCCCTTTTTGCTCCTTACTCATTTTATCTATGAGATCAACCTTCCTCCTCACTTTTTACGTGACCCTCCCGACCTCTTGGCCTGCCAGAGGTGGTTATGGATGGTCAGGGCATCCACGCTGACCGACACCGTCTTGGCAGGGATGACGGTGAACTGCTTCCTGTCCGAGCTGTACTTGTACAGCTTGTCGATCATCTTGCGGCCGATGGTCCGAGGGCCGGTGCCGGTAAACTTGACGATCTCCTCCGTCTCCGGGGAGAAGGAGTAGATGGCCCGGAACTGGCACCCACCGTCGCGGAACAGGATCATCAGGTGGTTAGACTCACACTTCTCCAGCTCCTGTGGCCACGGGAACAGAGGAGGGGGTGGGGGAGGGTGGGAACCAACAAAGAAACGACTGTGAGAACACGGTTACCGTGGAAACGGAACTTCGGAAAAGGCACAGAGCAAAGTAGGACGATCGCATGTAAACCAGGAGCAGAGGTAGCCTGAGCCCTGCTGTTGCGTCGCCGGGGGCGACCGTACCTCCAGGATGACGTTCTTCTGGCCCTCGTTCACCTTGCCAGCCAGGCAGCAGTGGGCGATGGCGTTGGTGATGAGGGGCTTGTTGGACTTGGAGCTGGGCTCCTTAAATAGTTTGGGACCTGCAAAGGGAGGTTACGGTGAGTTAGGGTGCAGCTGTGTGTGAGTGTGTGTGTGTGTGTGTGTGTGTGTAAGTGTGTGTGAGAGTGTGTGTGTGTGTGTGTGTGTGTGTGTGTGTGTGTGTGTGTGTGAGGGAGTGTGTGAGAGTGTGTGTGTGTTAGCGTCTCACCGTTGTACTCTGCAGTGGATGTGATGGAGGATGCAGTAGATCCGTTCTCCCAGTCTCTCTCCATGTTCCTGCTGGAGTTCCTGCTAAGCATAGGGAAGGACTCCACAGAGCCCACCGAGCCCGCCCTGACACACACACACACACACACACACACACACACACACACACACACACACACACACACACACACACACACACAAGCATGTCAGTGGAAAACATCACAATTCAAAATACAGAAAGTAATGCTATAGACCAATCGCCAGTGAGACCCACACACACACACACACGCAGACACGCAGACAGACTCACCTCTGTGACCCAGCTCCACCGGAGGTGACACTCTCAGTCTCAGTGGCCAGAGACAGGGTGGAGCCCAAACCACAGCTCAGGTTGTCAGCTGCAAGACAGACAGACAGACAGACAGACAGCACTTTATACACAGTATAGGCTGGAGTCTTTCACTAAATCACTGTAAACGCTGGCCTGTCCAACCATGCTCCTATGACATGCTACTGTCCTGTAAGTTTTCACTTTAACCAGAATTGAACACATATACTAAAAAGTACCTGATTGACAAGGTAATAATCAAGGAAATTACAACAGGGTTTGGCGTGAATCCCAGCAGTGTAGCTCTCCATAAGGGAAGGGGGTGCGGAGGTGGTTGTTCACCCCTGAACATACAGTGTAGCCATAGTAACAAAAATGTTTGTACTGCAACTGTACTCCACAGTAACACATGTACATGCAACCAATGTGTCATGCAGCTAACCAGTCCCCCAACCAGCTGATAAAGCAACAGGATATAAGAATTGCTCATATCAAGACTCCTATTTCAACTTCTCTGAGAGCTAAATCTTATCCAATCAGATGAGGTGTGGTTCCATACACAGCAGCCTCCCTGCCCCCAGCCTCCCTGCCCCCAGTCTTGCTGCCCCCAGTCTTGCTGCCCCCAGCCTCCCTGCCCCCAGCCTCCCTGCCCCCAGTGTTGCTGCCCCCAGCCTCCCTGCCCCCAGTCTCCCGTTCCCAGCCCCCATCCTCGCTGTCCCCAACCTCACTGCCCCCAGCCTCTCTGCCCCAACCTCTCCACTCCTCCCCATTGAGGTGACTGACAAACTCTGATCTGTGTGGGTGTGTACAGACAGGAAGTAATGAAAGATGAAGGGGCCTTGCCACAGACATGCTCCCATAGGGATTATAGGGGAGTTCAGGTGAGGGGTCATGAGAAGGTCGCAATGGGGTCAAGCAGATGTTTCACCTGCCCTACTGCCTGCTCTTGACCCCTGGACTCTCACCAACATGGACGCCCTCAGAGAATGACCTGTGGCGCACACACACGGTAGGATAAACACCATACCAACTGGCCAGGGTTAAAAGGAAGAGAATATACAAACAGGAAACCCAGACAAGTGTTAGACAGAGGTGACAGACACTGTACAGTACTGACAGCAAAAACTGACAACAAAAACACCAGACAGCAACAGACAGACAGAGACACAGACAGACAGAATCACATGTACCACTACCCCAGCCTGGTGGTACGATGGATCCCAAAACTCTCGATCTGAACAGAACCGCAGTTTTGAGTCACGGATCACCGACCGGATAATGAGTAAAATCAGTCAAGTTTTCATCGTTAGTTTTTTTGCAACGCGACCATCGCGGATCGATTTGTTGGGATTTAACATGCCCAGTTCACAACACCAAACTTGTTTTGTTCTTACGGGTAGTGGAGCGCTTGGAGAAGGCTTCAGAGCAGGACTCTCCCCGGTGCAGGGACTTGGGCCGGGTGTTGCGGGGCTTGGCCCTGGGCCTGGGCTTCACCAGACCCTGCTCCTCCAGCAGCTCCTGCTGCTTCCTCCTCAGGTACTCCTGCTTGATCAGCTCCCTGCGGGCCTTCTCCTCCTCCTTCCTCACGCGGTCCTCCTCCGCCTTGCGTCTGGGGAGGGAGACCCACACACACACGCTTACCAAACTGAAATGCACTTGGTATGTGGGTTTGCAGCGTATGTTTTCGGATGAATGTTAGCTGTGTGTGTGTGTGTGTGACTGTGTGTGTGTGTGTACCTGGCCTCATCCCGTTTGAGCTCGCTGTCAACTTCCAGCTGCAGCTTGCGTAGCCGCGTCTCCTCGGCCTTCCTCTGCTGCTTGAGCAGGAAGGCAGCTCGCCGCTTCGCCATCTCGTCCTCCGCCTTCTCCTCGTCCTGCGGGGGGGGGGAAGCGGTCAACTCCCAGCCCTGACACAGCTAGGCATGTCACACACACATGGATATCTCACACACACACACACTAACATACACGTGCATACATACTAGAGCCCGACCGATAAAGGATTTTTAAGGCAGATATCGATACAAATATTTGGTGATTTAAAAATCCGATATTAACTACTTACTAACCGAGAGTGAGGTCATGCCGGGAAATATCAAACTGAGGCTTCAACGTATCGACCGAGCAATAGCGAGGTTGATATATTTCCCGGCATGACCGAACGGTCGAGGTTAGTAAGTTGTTTATTATATGGCATTTTTTGTTCTTTTCATTTAAAACATGGCGTTTTGTTTAGCTTTCAAGTCTTCTCACGGTGTTTCAGGTGTTAGCACCCAGCAACCAATCTGAAATCTGAGCAACCAAACCTAGCAATCTGCCTAGCGCTTGTCGTTTTCCTCTCTTTTAGAAAGTTAAGAATTAAAATTAAATTAAAACTCCTCGATATCGCTCATTTTGAAGATGACGTCAGAGGGCAATAAGTATCCGTATCAGATCGCAGACCGGCGAGGAGGTCAATACGCGGCTGGCATGACTACCCATTAGCCAATCAGAACACTCGTAGTGTCGTTGCCATATAATAATTCGATATATCGGCCAATATATATGTTTTTTTAATCCAGAAACGCGTAACAAAACATAAACAAATTTCCCTAACACTCTGCCCGACTCTGGCTGGATCAGCTGGTTGTAGGGTTTGTGGCGTTCTAAACACGAGTGTTGCCAACAGGGATGTTGTAGAGTGCCCTCTGGTGGACAAACTATGCAACACCAACACTCATAACATGGTTGAAGGGTGTTTCGTCCGTTTTTATTTTTTTATATTCATTTATCGACCATTATAAATGCAGATACTGCATAATATCCCCGGTATATATATAATATACCCCTAATATTGGCCAATAATATCGTCCGGCCGATATCGGTCGGGCTCTTATACATACACACATACACAAGTCCAGTACCTTGAAGAAGAATCCCAGGCCAGACTTGGTTTCCCCGTCAGCGGACATGTCCTGTGTGTCTGACCCGCCTCCCTCCGAGGGGTCCTTCACCTCTGATAGGTCCACCTCAATCAGGTGACCTTTACCCTTTAGCCCTTCCATTCCGTCCGCATGCTCCTCCTGCGATCCGCCCGAGTCGCTCCTCCCTCTCCCCTCCAGGCCTTCCTCCAGACAGGGAGGGTGGGTGGTGCTTCCTCCCATGGATGAGGGGTCCGAGCTGGGCAAGTTGGGGGTCCGACACAGGCCCCCTCTGGAGCCGGGCTCTTTCTCCTCCGCCTGAACTCTGAAGGTGGTGTTCCTGAGGTTCCCTCTCTCCAATGACCTGGGGGGCTCCCCGTACATCACAAAGCTCTCCCCCCTCCTCTCCCCCCCCTGCTCCCCAGGGGGCTCCCCGTACATCACAAAGCTCTCCCCCCTCCTCTCCCCCCCCTGCTCCCCAGGGGGCTCCCCGTACATCACAAAGCTCTCCCCCCTCCTCTCCCTCCCCTGCTCCCCGCCCCGGGGGGCGTGCGCCTCTGGGTCTGTGCTCACCACGGAGGCGGGGGTGTTGGTCTTGGACCCCGCCCGGCCGTTCTCCTTGCTCAGTTTGAGCACGGAGGGTTTGGTCCGCGCCACACGGACAGAGCTCAGCTTGGGGGGTCTGCGAGTCGGTGGCGGGTTCGAGGCAGCGATCTCCACAAAGTGGACCGCTGGACGGGCCCTGGAGTCTGGGGGCGGAGTGGAGGCCGAGGGCGGGATGGGGATGGCGGGAGGGGTGGGGACTGAGGGAGGGGCGGCGGCTGGGGCCGGGGGCCCTCCTGGGGGGGCTCCGGGGGGGGACTGGAGGCTCTGCTTCATCAACAAGTCCTGCTGGAGGGACATCTGCATCATCTGCTGCTGGATGGAGCTGATGGCTTCGTTCAGCATCTCGATGGAGCGGCTGCAGTCCCCCAGGTCTGGCTCGGTCCCCTGGATCTCATCCTGAGGGTCACCAACGCTGGTCCTGTTGTCCCTGTCCTGCTGACCCTCCGGCCCCTGGCCCTTCCCTGGGCCCTGGCCCCTGAAGGCCCCCAGGCAGGAGTCATCTCGACTGGCCGGAGTCTTGCCCTGCTCCTGGGGGTCCTGGGGGTGTTTGAGGGGCTGGGGCAAGGTGTCACTCTTGCCTTTCTTCACAATGTTCAGGAAGGCGGCCTTCCCCAGCTTGAGGCGTTGCCGCGCGGACAAGGTCTCCATCTTCTTCTTCTGGTGCTCGATGGCGCGTCGCTGCTCCTCCAGCTGCATGTGGAGCTGCACCAGCTCCGACGCCACCGCCCCCACCCCGGACGCCAGACCCTCCTTCCCCAGCCCGGGCCCGTCCTTCCCCAGCCGCCCCAGGCGCCAGGAGCCTCCCAGGGGGAAGGGGGCGCTTTCAGAGCCGTCGGGCGTGGTCTTCTGGGAGCTGCTGGTGCTGGAGCAGCCGTCGGGGAAGCTGACCTTCTGGAGCTTTCTCTCGGCGAAGCTGGTCATCCGGACGGAGGCGCTCCCGCTGGCACTGCTGGCCCACGAGGTGGTGCTGAGACACGGGCTGGAGCGGCCGCTGCCGCCCTCCTTGTCGTCGTGCTCGCGCACCTTCATGTCCTCCCGCAGCTTGGCTGACTCGCCCTCCCCCGCCTCCTCCTTGTCCTCCTCCTCCCCGCCGCCCTCGCCCAGGCACTTCCCCCTCACGCTCCTCAGCAGCTCCTTGGCCAGCTCCGTCTGCTCCTCGTCCTCCTCCTCGTCCTCCTCATCCTCCAGCTCGGCCAGCTCCGAGTCTGTGTCGCGCCCCGCCGCCTCCCAGGAGGGGTAGGGGCTGTGGCGGAGCTGCGCCTGGCCCGGGAGCGAGGCCGGCCCCCCCTGCTCCCCTTCGTCCCCGGGCTCGGACAGGTGGAGGAAGAACCCACAGGACCGCTCCCGGGCCGTGGCCGCCTCCGCCGCCGTGGAAGGCCCCACGGCGCCCTCCGTGGGGGGTCTGAGGGGGGCGAAGCCGGGCGTAGACCCGGGCATGGCTCCTGGAATGGGGGTGAAGGTATGGTTGAGATCGGGCTCCAAGGCGAGGCATCTCCTGGGGGTGACGGAGGCCTCCGTAGTTCTCCTGAAGCCGGCAGCTCTGGAGCGGCTCTCCCCACTCTCCTCCTCCTTGTTCAGGCTCACGCTCTTCTCCTTGGCCGGCTTCAGAACCGCCGGCATCAGGGGCTCCAGGTAGAAGCAGTCTGTCTGGGGGTCAGGGGAGAGAGCAGGAGGCTGGTCTGGGCCCGGGACCAGGCCCAGGCTCAGGCCCAAACCGGGGTTTGGGCTGGGGCGAGGGGAACGGGCCTTGGAGATTCCCCTGCTGGTCATAGTTTGGACCTCCAGGTCATCCTGCTCCATCTCGATGTCTGGGGCCCGGCGGCGGGCCAGGGCCTCGGGGTGAATGATGGCCACCAGCTCCTCCTCCTCCACATCCACCTCCTCATCCTCGATGCGGACGTGGCCCATGAGAAAGCCCTGACCGTTGAACCTGCTGGGGGCGGGGGGCAGGTGGGGGCCCCCCAGCGAGTGCTTGGGGGTCACGCTGAGGATGTTGGAGGCCAGGCTGTCCTTGCTGATGGAGCGAGCCAGGCTCACAGTGTCCCCCTCACCCTCCGCGGAGAAGTGAAGGGCATAGGGGACTGGCTGGGACAGGGGTCTGGGGCGTGAGCAAAAGACATAGAACTTAGAAACAGAGTGAACATTTCAGAGGTTTAAATAAACCAGTATAGGTGTAAATGAACCCATAACGTTGAATAAAGAGATGCCCGTTGGCCAGATGCTCACCTCTGTCTCCTCTCTGGCCAGGCCAACACTGACCCCTGAACCTGAGTCGCAGGTTGACCGTCCACTCGTGTCAGAGAGTTCGACCTGGTCCTCTGGCCTGCGCATCCACAGAGGAACCAAAATCAGCGTTGGTACATCATACAGTGCAGTACACCACTATGAGGAGTTAAAGGGGCATTTATAATGCAATCCAGGACTTCCTGGTTCTGGGCCCAGTGTGTATGTTTGGTCTGGTTTGTTCTGACCTAAGAGGTCGTCCTCCTGCATCTGCTGCTGTCTCTGCCTCAGGGGAAGTAACGAGTGTGAGGGGCTGGATGACGGGCTGGCTTTGCTGTTACCGGAAGGGAAAAGGAACCACATGTATTTATGACTTGTATGTTTCTCTCTCTCAAAAAAGGATTTATCCCTCTAGCTCGCTCATGTTGAGAAGCCAGGCCGAGACGTTAGAACATACCTGTTGCAGATGTCTGGACTGGAGGATGACGTGGCGATAAGGATAGGGGAGTCAGGCGTGACCAGGAAGCTGCGTCTGGTGGCGTTCGAGATGGGGACGTGGGGGCGGGAACTCTTCGGCTGCAGCAGGGAACGCACTGTGGGAGAGGTGGTGAGGGATGTCAATCAACATATCCATGCCTCTCACTGGTTAGCATGTGTCTCTACAAGTGGTTCAGCTGTAGTTGTAAATAATACATAAATGAAAAGAAATAGCATTATATAGACTGTTGGATTGGATAGTTGGATTTCTTTACCATCTTTGATTTCCTGCAAGTCCCTGGGCTGGACAAAGTCTGGCTTGATTGTTTCGAACCACCAGAAGAGTTCAGCAATGAACACCATCACATTCCCCTGGAGAGAGAAGTCCCAAACATAAACATAACCACTCAACAAAGAAACTACAGAATGACAGTTGGGACAATGTCAACATGAGAGTGACAGCGAGAGAGAGAGAGAGAGAGAGAGAGAGAGAGAGAGAGAGAGAGAGAGAGAGAGAGAGAGAGAGAGAGAGAGAGAGAGAGAGAGAGAGAGAGAGAGAGAGAGAGAGAGAGAGGACTGACCTTCAGTACTGGCGGGGCGTAGAGCATGTCTTCTGGCCTCAGGTAGTAGGCTCGGTTCAGGTACTCGTTGGAGAACTCTTTGAGCAGCTGGATGTTGTAGAGGCTGTCAGCTATGGAGGGGACCTCCTTCAGACAGATGTCTACAGGAGAGCCAGGGGATGTTAGCAGAAAGCTAATTCCAGTGGATATTCTAATTTACTAAACATTGAATTACTACTAAACAAGAATACACACAGCCTATGAGGGGAGGCAGGACCCTTCCAGAGGCAGGAGAACGTTAAACCTGCCCCCCCCGACCCCCCCGAGGCAGGAGAATGTTAAACCTACCCTCCAGCTTCATGAGCTCGGGGCAGTAGAAGTGCACCACGGCCAGAAGGGCGGCGCCGTCACACACGTCCTTCATGAGGTCGTCCAGCAGGGGGAAGTGCTGCAGCGTTCGGCCTGTGAGGTGGTCTCTACGGTAACGCACCTACACACAGAGGTCGACGGTCAGGCAAGGCCACGGTAAAATCAAATCTCTCTCTCCCTCTCTCACACACACACTCTCAATTAGAGCCCGACCGATAAAGGATTTTTAAGGCCGATACCGATACAAATATTTGGGGATTTAAAAATCCGATATTCCGATTTCGGCCGATATAAAAAAATATTTTTAAATCCAGAAACGCGTAACAAAACAAACTGATTTCCCTAACAGTAGTTATTTGTAGTTTACATTTAGTCACTTTTAGCAGAGGTTCTTATCCAGAGCGACTAAGTACAGGGACATTCCCAGAGGCAAGTAGGGTTAAGTGCCTTCCCAAGGACACAACGTCATTTGACATGGCCAGGAATCGAACCAGCAACCTTCTGATTAATAGCCCGATTCCCTAACTGCTCAGCCATCTGACTCCTGTTATTATTTCCTCACTAAAATAATATGTTAATGCAGTTTCTGAAAAATAAAATGTATAAAAATAGAATCTTAAGATATGAAACTTAAAGTCCTTGGAACAAAAACATAATAAAAATACAAAAACATTAATATTCATTTATCGGCCATTATAAATGCCGATACCGATAGTTTGGAAAATGCCCAATATCGGCCGATAATATCGGTCCGCCGATATATCGGTCGGGCTCTACTCTCAATCCCCAGTTCACAACCATTTCCTGCCTGTGACCCAGTCAATGTGCATGTCTGTATTGAATATTTGAGCAGGGATCAGAGAGGCTTGTCTGGGACCAGTATGCCCTAGCCCCAGCTCAGTCTACCCCAAAACCAGCCAATACCAGATCAGACTGACTACTGCTGAGTCACTGACAGGAAGACTGCCAACAGGGTCACAACAGCACCACCACTAACAACTAAACACATCATCATTATCAACAACAGTTAGGCGTCAGTGAAACAGTATAAGCTACTGATACAGTAGTTGGAGACACTGATACTCCCCAGGGTAACATTCACTACTGGAACTTTACCACACATATCTACTGTAGTGTGACGGATGAGACTGGAGGTGGTGGTGACTGGTGGATATGGAGGACATATGGAGGGGGTTAGCACTGGGACCGGTAGGAATCAAGGATTGCTACTGCCAGACCGTTAAATACATCTGCACTGTTTGTGTTCAAAACACCAAAATAAAAAAACCTAAATACCTAACAGAGAAGTGAGAATACTCATTCGGATGTGTATTTATTGTCTGCTTCATTCATGTGTTTTGCAAGCTAATCAGTTATGACAAGGAAATCCATGTGAGTATGTAAAGCACAGCTGGGGCAGACAGGATGCTGGCATATGGCTGAGGTAGATGTGGATAACCGCTAACACATTCTAAATTGTAGCTATAACACAATAGAATAAACAAGATTTAAATAATAATGCCAGATTCAACCAAAAATAAGACATGTTGAAATAATATTGGAATAAACTTACATTATATGGTAACAATCACTAATAGTGTGGTTTTCTAGACCCTTAGGAAAATATTTCTGACATATATTTAGGGAAATCCACGTAGCATTTATTAAATTTCAAGTGATTTGCTTTTGAAAACACAAAACAGTGTTTTCTTTGCTCCGGCAGTCCTATTTGGTCCGGGTGTTTGACCCAGATGTGGTGAGGTGAGGGCGAGAGGAACACGTGTGTGTGTGTGTGTGTGAGTGTGTGTGTGTTAGTGTGTGTGTGTTAGTGTGTGTGTGTTTGTGTGTGTGTGTTAGTGAGGGGTATTTACCACGCGAGAGAACTCCACTGGCTCCAACAAGCAATGGGCCAGCGCATGCATGATATCAGGCTGGGAGGGAAAGAAAGGAGGAGGAGCGGGATGAGTGATGGATCACGGATGAGTGGAGCATGTTATGGACCTCAGCCCAGACACGGGTCGCACACAAGCTGCTTAATGGAGACAGTGAGTGGGGTGAAACAAAGGCAGCCATTATGGGTCAGGAAGTCGCTCGGCCCGGCCTTCCTTGGGAAACATCCGTCTGTCGGACGGACGGACGGACACAGAGATGGTTCCACACAGACACAGTGAGGTGAAGCTCTCCGTTTCTACGGGGCCCAAAAGCAATGAGTCGGGGATGGAGCAGGGACCCATGCGAAGGCGAGTGGGCTTGTGATTATGTGCAGTTCCTGTCTATCCCCACCAGGGGGCACTGTGTGACTGTGTGTCAAGCGCCCCCCCCCTCCCCCTTCAGCACTCCTGCCCTAAACCGGAGCAAGCACAACTCATATAGTGAGGGCTGCAGTCCTTTACACACACACACACACACACACACACACACACAGACACACACACACAGGATGAGCTACGTGTTGCACTTACAGGTACAAGCTTCCAATACCATTTGGAGGGAGACTATCCAAGAGGGCAGTAGAGAGGGGGAGTGGTTTAAGGGGAGGTAGAGGAGGAGACACAAACAGGAAGAGCAGCAGACAGGTCAGAGGTCAAAGGTCACATCAGATCCCGCACCCTCCTCCTTCTCCATTGTTTGGACTAAAAGGAGGGAGATCTGATCGCAGAGCAGTCAAGAGAGGGGTTAGACAAAACCAAGCGCCGGCTCACGGCTCCTCCCACACAGAGACCGGTCACCAGACTAGCGGACCATCCACTTCCAGGGGCCACGTTCAGATTCTCCAAAATCACACCCTTCCACCACCCCCCCCCCCTTTCTTCCATCCTCCGTCCCGGGCATCACCAGGACGGTGTCAGCTGTGTGGAGGAGCACAGGCTTCCACCCATCCATCCAGGCACGTTGCAGCAGAGAGTCCCCCCGGGGATGGAAGGAGGAGGAAAGGGTGCGTTTGTGGAGAATGGAAGCGAGGCCTTGGACAGATGATTCTGTGTCTAGGAGGAGGCAGTCTGGAACAAGCCAAGAACCGGTGGGAGATACGGGCTGTCATGCATATGCTAATGACGATGTCGGTCTGAGAGGGCAGGTACGTCAACCCATGCAGAGGAAGAGGGAGAAGAAGAGAGGGTGTGAGAGAGAGCTAAAGAGAGAGCGAGCGCAAGTCCAGAGAAAGGAAGAGCGAGAGAGCGAGAGAGAGAGTGCAGCAATGAGAAATTCAGATAAATACTCGGGTATTACCCTGCTGGCTAGGAGAATTCAGAGAAAAATGAAGATGTAGGGACAGGGAGGTAGAGGTAGAGAGACAGAGGTAAAGAGAGAGAGAGAGAGAGGTAGAGAGAGAGGTAGAGAGAGGTAGAGAGAGAGAGAGAGAGAGAGAGAGAGAGAGAGAGAGAGAGAGAGAGAGAGAGAGAGAGAGAGAGAGAGAGAGAGAGAGAGAGAGAGAGAGAGAGAGAGAGCGAGCGAGAGGACTAGGAGGGCAGACAGGTACCTTCTGGTGGCTCGGAGACTCCAGCAGGTGCTGCTTCATCTTCATCTCCTTGTCTGTGATCTCCCTCATCTTCATGTTCACCTGGAGGTGCACGCGTGTCAGCACACAGGGTCAGACACACGGCACACACACACACACAGACCAAAGCACTAACATACACACACAGGTACACACACAACTCCACACACACAGGTCAACACGTACACGCCTACAATTCAACACATATCCAAATAGGCATGCAAGCGGACACACACACACACCTTGTTGATCCAGAAGACCATGGCGTCCTCCAGGTCAAAGGGCAGCTCCTTGGAGGCGCTGAAGGTGGAGAAGCGTTTGACGCTGGTCACCACCCTCTCGATGCTGATCATCTCCACCGTGTAGGCCATCATCAGGGCATCGATTAGGGGGATGTGGGCGCTCTGCACACACACACACATGCGCGTGAGTTTCTTTTCTACAAAGTCTTCTATATCTGTTCCACTGCACTACTCTGAATATTGACCAATGTGTGTCTGTACATCTTCTGCAGCCAAGTATGTGCATTCTTCTGGAACAGTCTCCAAGATAAACGTGACGGGTGGATTTGGGAGCAGTCCATGTAACGTGGGCCTGGGAGGTGCGTGTGCACCTGTCCCCTGCTGGGATCAAGACATCTGCTTCTGTTGTTGTCCCTTCACAGAAGGAAACTGACCTAGGCCAAATAACTCTTTTTGGCTTCAGATCAGAGTGTGTGTCTGTGTGTGTGTGTGTGTGTGTGTGTGTGTGTGTGTGTGTGTGTGTGTGTGTGTGTGTGTGTGTGTGTGTGTGTGTGTGTGTGTGTGTGTGTGTGTGTGTGTGTGTGTGTGTGTGTGTGTACCAAATGGACATTTCATCTGGTAAATGTAAAGTTGTTGTTTTGTGATTTTGTTATACTCTGGTGATTGCACTGGATTATTTGGAGCTTTTCATGTGGTAATCTTAGTGTAATGACTTGGTGCTGCCCATCGTGGCCAGGACTCTCTTTAAAAAGAGATTTGACATCTCAATGAGCCCTTCCTGGTTAATAAAAGGTTAGCCTAAATATATATATATATCTTTTTTTTTGCAGGTGCATTAAGTGTGTGTGTGTGTGTGTGTGTCTACAGGTAGTGTGTAGGTAGTCCTACGTATGTATAGGAAGTGTATGTGTCAGAAGTGTGTGGTATGTGTGTGGCCATGTGTCCTGGAGGGAGGGGCACCTGCTGCACTCTGCCTGAACTGAACAAAATGTTTTTTTCGATGACGTTCAATTAAACTTTCAAACTAATTCAACATGGCACACACACACACACACACACACACACACACACACACACACACACACACACACACACACACCGAGGATGGAAACTCAATAACTGGACGTTTGGGACAGGGTGATATATAGTTTTTTTCCCCCATCAGATGCTCTAATTAGGCAGCGGTGTAGTCGATGTGGTCTGATCAAGATCCAGTTCTACTGGGTGAGCCGAGTTCTGGTGGGCCAGGAACAGACTGGACACATCAAGGACAACATCGATCTGGGCAGGATCCAGAAACACACACAGATTGTGTGTCTCCAGACCCACACACCCACACATACGGTGCCAACCATTGATCTGCTCTGAGAGAGGGATAGAGAGGGGGGGGGGGGGGGGGGGAGAGGAGGGGTGCTGCTCTTTGCAACTCCCAGCCAAATACTTCCTAATATGATCGTCTGAGCTCAAGGCGAACCAGGCCGGACTGGGGGAATGATCTCCACTACACACACCAGCACCACATCAGATCCCAATCATATTAAATGTCCATTGTATAACCCTTTGTATATGCCCTCTCATGACCACATATCCACACAGCATGCTTTTCAGCCTTTCAGGTCGGCCCCCTTGGGGTCGACCTGGGTATGGCTACTCTGAGCTGTAAGATGCATCTCGAATTCACACCAAACAACAACCACAAATGCTCTGTGGTTTTACTGCATGCAATAAAACCAGCATTGTGAGTGTTATCAACCAATAAAATATCAACATAGAAGTTTGAACACACACACACATGCAGGTGGCATGTTATTATGCCAGCCCAGTGCTGGTGTGTGACCTGCTACTTTGGCCGGTGTACACACAGTCCCCGCAGGAAGTGAGACTGAAGCAGATGGTCCTCCTGTGTGTGTGTGTGTGTGTCAGGAGTAACAATGCTGCTACTGTAGCTAGGGGCAGATTTACAGCAGATAGCTAACACCACCAGGCCAGCAGGCAGGAATACAGTCGCCATGCCCTGAGGAATGGTGAAGTAAATCTTTCTAAAGGCCAAACACACACACACACACACAACACGGACCACACGCTTACAATACATCAGGACACACCGACACCCTTACCCCAACCCTGCACACGCACACACACACACACAGCTCACCATCTTGATGGGGGCGGAGCTGAGGTCGGCGTTGGAGACGGGCGTGTTGTCGCTCTCCAGGACGTAGATGCCCTTCCTGGCCAGCGCCTGGATGACCGACTGGTGCGTGTGCAGCGTGGCCGCCTGCTCGCCCTCCAGGACCAGGCCGCACACCCGGCAGTAAAGCTGCCCGGAGAGGAGCAGGCGGATCACCGGGGGCTTGATGTGCTCCTGGTCGTACTGGTCCGTGTAGAAGGGGTCCCGGAGGTCCTGGGGGACGTGGTCTGTGGGGGGGGGGGGGGGGGGTGGAAAGAGAAGAATGCTGACACCTGTGTTTGTGGTGAATGGGAGACTGGGGATAACCCGCATGTTGCAGCAGGGAGGTTAAAGGGGGAGTGAAGGTAAGGATGGGTGTTGGTGGTCTAGAGAAGACTGGGGCAGAAAAGGGAGTGTGAGGGGAAGGTCTCAAATGGATATCGTCCATTTTACTGACTAGTGTTTCAGGCTAACAATCCTCAAAGTGCCTCTTTGAGCTATTTTGATAGCCGATTGAAAGTGCACCCGAATGTGTAATATATGACCATACCCATGATGTGTAATATATGACCATACCCATGACCAACAGCCATGTCAAACTTACAGGCTCCCTGTGTATGGATTTAGTGAGTGTTGCGTCCTGCCTCACGGAGCAGGAAGTGCTGTTCTGTCCTTCCTGTCTGGGCTCAGTCCTGATTGCTCTGTCTCTGTCAGCTAAGTGAACACACAGCAGTCAAGCTCATCACACAGGCACCTATGGGCTGATTCTGCTGAGCTATGCTGCATGAGCTAGGCTGGCCTGGCCTGGGATGGGTTAAGCTGAGATAGTCTGGGCTAAGCTGAGCTGGGCTAGGCTGGAATCGAGCTGTGCTAACCGGGCTAGGGTTAGTCTGAGCCGGACTGGCAGGAAGGCTCCACAATTCGATTGATGGATGCCTGTAGAGAGAGAGAGAATGCACCCGTCTCTCTCGGCGGGGCTCTCTCTCCCTTAGCCTCCACCACTCCGCAAGGTAACAGATACCTTCAAAAGGGCAAAGCTCTCGGATGACACAGCAGAATGTGTGCGTGCGCACCCCTCGGTTACTACGCCCCTACGACAACACACTGACCGGCTCAAAAAGCCCAAGTCACAACAAAGCTCCAAAAAGGTAGTATTGTCAGATACAGATTGGCATACTTTCAAACTATGGCCCAACGACCCGGATGTCTGAAACCCAAGGGTGACTTCCCCTTCCCGGTCAACCACTACCGCGTACACGGCCTCGTCATGGAGAGCTTGGCCCGGTCCCCTCCACCTCCGGCCCCAAAACGGACACATCAGGCCTCTCTCGTGAGCGTGCTCGGACACATGTCTGGCAGGGAGCTGGCCTGTTATGTCACGTAAGCAGCTCCACAACGCCACCGAGAGAGGGAGGCGGGCAGCAGCTTAGGCCGGCTGAGCGGGGCCATCAGTGGACTGGGGATCTGTGGGGAGGGACCTGAGGTGCACGTCAGGCTGCAGACTGGGCGCCAGAGAACACACGTCTACCAAGAGTGTGGGGGGGAGGAGGGGGGGGGGGGGGGTTGGCTTAGTCAGTGAGGTTCTAGACTAGCTATGTGCTGTCCTAGCCTGGCTGAGCTGGAGCGGTTATTTATACCCCCCCAGCGTTCTAGAGTTCTAATTATACCCCCCCCCCCCCCCCCCCCCCCTCCGTGCTAATCCAGCCCTAAGCCCTCACAACGTTTAGATACCTTGCTTTAGCTATGGCACGGGACGTCATCATCACCCGACTCTACAGGACAGGCAGAGAGACCGAGTTAGCTGTGTGTGTGTTTGTCCAAACAAGCCACAACAAAAGAGAGCTAAATTATACTTTCAGTGCAGTTGATCCCCGGTCACACTGCTACACACTGACCACGCTGAAGGAATAATGGTGTCTATCTTACTGGCTTGGCAGCATCATTAACCAACAATGATGGAGAGACTATTACAAAAGCAGGAGGAAACAACGCACTCGCACTCCTAGGAGAGTTAGATTAACATCACGGCTGACTGCCCACTGATATCTGCCCACTCATACACCCACACCCACACCGTCTCCTTGCCACACTATTTTTTTTTCATCCTGCCCACACAGCCTAACTCTCCCTCCCTGTCTCTCTCTCTCTCTCCCACTCCATCTTCCTGTCTAGCATGTGGCTGCTCCCGGTACGATACTGTCCACTCACCCCCTCCTCTTACTCCCTTCCCCTCCACTGTCCCTTTCTTCTCCTGCCCTACCCCCCTCCCTTCTGTCCTCCACTCCCCCATCTCCCCCACCCCCCTCACCCTGGTTGCCCGGGAAACACTGATGAGCAGTGGCAGTTGATCCTAGGATGGTGAGACTGGTAGGAAGGGAGACCTGGGATGGGGGTGGGTCATACTCACACACACACACGCAGGACTGTGCCTAAGGGAAAAGGTTTGGTGTGTGTGTGGTGTGTGGCAGGTGGGATTCACTCTCTAATCATGGTGGCTAATACTCCCTTGACGCTTACTATCCACCTGATCTCTGCAATAGCTCAATCACAACATGCTGTGTGTGTGTGTGTGTGTGTGTGTGTGTGTGTGTGTGTGTGTGTAATCTAGCGAAGCCTCAGAAAAGTCTTTGTTCCAGCAGTCCTCTCCCTCTCTCCTTCCAAACGCATGGTCAGCTAGCAGAGATCCACCTGACTGAAGCAGGGAGGCTGGGAGGAGAGTAGGCACGAAGGAAGGACACGGGAGGGAGGGAGGGAGGGAGGGAGGCTCCCTTCCTAACACCTTTACTATTGATGTGTTGACAAGACCAGAACACAAGAGGATGGACAGGCAAATTCTCAAAAAAACTATTCAGATTGATTCATTGATCTTAATCAGATAAACAATAAGCACATTTCCATTAAAGATCAAAACCTCAATTGAACTGACTCAGGGTAGGTATTTCTAGTCGTTCTGCTGGGAGTTGTGACTGGAGAGGTCTCTGTGTAGTCAACAAACCTGACCACATTATCCTATTTCCCTTTTAGAGGTGTAGTCTAATCCGTTAAGATGGGTTTGACTTCTCTGACCTCAGCGCTCTCTCTCTCTCTCTGTCAAAGAACACTCTTCCCTACTCTCTCTCATAGAGCAGTCTTCTTTGCTCATTACCTTTCTCTGCTCCTCCCTCCTGTCTCTCTCAGAGAACTATATCCTCTGCTCTTTCTCTCTAGAGCAGCCGCTGTGCCTCTTATACCAAATCAGCTCTCATAGAGCGGACCATTTGCCTCTCTCAGACAAGCGAGGAGAAAGCCCGTGTCACGTCGAAAGGCGTTCACTCTGAACATGTACAACAGTGAGGCGCTGTGGGACATGATGGTTCTAATGACGGACGAGGCGACATGACTAACCTGACGCTCGGTTTCCTGTTTCTGTCTAGGCTCTTCCAGGCTCGGCACGTCAGGGCTGCATGTCGACGTTTAGCAACGGCGTCGTGAGCCTTCTAGACGTGCGTGAGGTTTCTGAATGCCAGTGAGGAACAGCCGGGAGGTGATGTCTCACCTCCAGATGTGGCGGTTGGCGAGGACACGTTCACAGGCGGTGAGACGGGTGAGAAGAGACACTTCCCGTCTTCACACCCACCTCACCTGGGGGGGGGGGGGGGGGGGGTCTCCGCTGAAGCACGCTCGAACGCTGGCGTGTGGCCGTGGATGCTAGGCTCCCAGGAACTCAGAAACTGACAAGAAGACATGGCAGTTCAGTGGGTCTCGATCTACCGGCTGTCTGTGAGACCGATTTGGTGAAGAGAAGTTGGGGGAGGGGGGTGGGGGGGCCTTGGAGGGAGAATGTAGGCTAGGCTGTACTGTGATCTACTGCCCTGGCTACTGTATCTGTCCCATGTGGGTTCATGTGGAAGATGTGACAGGACTAACCCCACCCTGGCTCCGACTGTCTCTCTCCATCTTTCTCTGCAACTCTCCCTGTCTCTCTCTCTTCCTCTATCTCACTCATTCAGAAGTGTCTGTCACACCAATGTCTGAGTCAGAGAAAATGACTGACCGGACTTATCGGGGTGGACCAGCTGACCTCTTACACACTGTTTTCCTGAGTGACACACACACACTCTCAACAGAACAGAGAGGAATACACCAGCATTCACACACCGTACAGTAGGACAGCAGCAAGATGAACCTAATGCAAGACACTGTTCCAGAGACAGCCCCTTCTGGGCTTTGACCAGTAGTGGTGTCATCATCCCCAAGACTCAAGTCTATATCACTACCTGTTGTCATGGTGAACTTATCATTTCCTCTGGGAGGAAATGCTCCGTAGAAGTGGGTCAGATGGATCACAAAGGCTACGGAGCTCATTCAATGTGATGATGATGATGACAGACCACCACACCCCAGCTCCAGTGAACACAACAAAGCAATGTTCCTGTAAGGGCAGAAACAAATCAAAGATGTGGCCTTTTTGTGAAGAACCGTAATGGATCTCTAGCATAAAGGTTGTGAGCGTGCCTCCACCCAAACCTGAGTCGAGAGAGAGGATTCTGGTGGTAACTGGTTGAGAAGACCACACACAAACAGTTACCTCCATGTCCTAGTTTACTCTTTGGCTTGATCTGACCCTCCCACAATCCCCAGAACAGAGGGTAGGAGAGGAGAGTTGGAACCCAGAGGGTATTGATCGCACTGTGAGGAATCCATTATGTGTCTGTGTGCTGTCCTCAAAACGTTCCCAACACACCCACACACCAACAGCCTAAGTGATCCAGCGATTGAAACAAATGGGTGTGTTTGTTTTGTATCAAAGGGAGTTTCCAGTCCTGAGGTAGACATGCAGCAGGGAGGACGGTTAGGGCGTGTTGTGTATGTGTGTGAAACAAAGAGACAGAGAGAGAGAGAGAGAGAGACAGAGAGCGAGCGAGAGAGAGAGAGAGAGAGAGAGAGAGAGAGAGAGAGAGAGAGAGAGAGAGAGAGAGAGAGAGAGAGAGAGAGAGAGAGAGAGAGAGAGAGAGAGAGAGAGAGAGAGAGATTTGGTGTATGTGCGTATGTATGTATATCTATTTACTTATGTGTATATTTTCTACAGATTATTTGGCAACATACCAACTTGAATGATAATCACATGGATACAAGTTGTACACCTGCGTGGTGTAATTACACGTATGTATGTGTTTAACTACCGTGTGTGTCTCTCTGTATGTGTGTGTATGAAATATAAGTATATATAAGGCCATGATTTATATTGATATTTCTATATATTTCTGTAATTCTACCGTTGCTTTGGCAATATGAACAATTATTGTTTTCATGTCAATAAAGCCCTTTGAACTGAACTGAGAGAGTGCATGAGAGAGAGAGAGAGAGATAGAGAGAGAGAGAGAGAGAGAGAGAGAGAGGTAGAGAGAGAGAGAGAGAGAGAGAGGGAGAGAGGGAGAGAGAAAGAGAGAGAGAGAGAGAGAGACAGAAATGAATCCAATGAAGTCATTACAATCATGTTGTTCATTAGATAAAGCATGTTACACATCAGTTACATCAGTTGGGAAAGGATGACCAAGTTTATGAAACAGCATGAGAATCAATCTTAGTTTGACAGGCAGCAAAATATAGTCCAGGTTGATTTCAGAGTCCCTGCATGGCTGCACTGTAATCCCTGTCATTTTCTAATCCACAGCAGAAGATCTAGGAATAACCCTCTCTGTTGTGACTCGTCGAAACACAGGCCGTGTTTGTATTTGTGTATATTAGTGTGTGTGTCTGTCTCTGGGTGTGTGTACAAAAGTGTGAACAACTAGCATAACGAACACATCACTTAGCCTAAAAGCTTGTTTGGATTGAACAATATCAAATTATTAGACCATTTCGTTTTTTATACCTCTGGCACTATAACGATACTACCACAGTGAACACAGCAGAATTCAGGAAGTGAATGTCACATCTACATGTGATGTTGACCTGTTCACTGGCTGTCAGACCGACTCAGCATTCTCTACTAAATCTGTAGACTGACCTACTGTATCCCACCCTGCCACACCAACCCACTGATCACTCCCTGGAAGAGGAATTAAAGAGATAGTAGGTCAAATCATTTTCCAGTGTAATAACGGTATTTCACCAGTCTTGACTAGCTAATGCTCCAAGTCTTGAGCTTTCTAGAGATGTAATGCTCTGTATCACACACATACTCACACAAACACACAAGTCCATGCAGATGTGGCGTACAATTCTAGACAGGAAACGATACCGAATTTGGTTCAGCCCTAACATGTCTTAAAATAATAACACAGGTTCGAAAGTGGGGACAATGCAATTATGATGGCCAGACACCAGGCTGATACAAACAAGGTGAATCAGCAATCTTGAGACATTTATTCCAGACGGTCCCAAACTATTAGCAGGTCCATGATGTAATTTAACCAGCTATAGAACCGTGTGTGGTGTACGCTACAATCATTGTGTAGAGAAATGTAGCCTACATATAGCATTTACTTTAATCTTAACAACATTGATTATCTATAAAGATGAAGTGAAGTCAAACCTATCGAACTGCTGAACACTGCGTTAAATTAAAAAACGTACCTATACCGTAAGCTTTGGCGAACAGCCAGCGGAGATTCGCATCAATTTTCGCCCTTGCAGAGTCGTACATCTCCAGCGGTACGATCTCCATAGCGCCTCCTTCACCTGCTGAATCCACTTTCCTCCGGGTGCTGTCCCCACCAGCACATACGTCCACATCCATCCTGCGTCAAACACAACAACCATTAAACTATGGGTTAGCTAGCTAGATTCGTGGGCTACTCTGTAATACATGTGAGTGGATTAAACGTCAACCCCGCTATTAGGTACGAGCTAGTTAGAGCATGACATCATCAATCCAGGGTACCGTAGATCGCACGAGCGCTTGAATGAAACGCCCACCCTCCCAGAATAACAAAATGTATTGTCTGCTAAAATCTATTACATACAGACACTGTCCATCGATTGATCTTATAATAACAGTCTAGTAAAAAGTACTATGTTAATTAGCTCCTTTGGCAAATTACTTTTCTGTTTAGTTAACTAGCTGGTAGGTTAGCTCTGAATATCTGACCCATGAATGAACTAACACTAGCTTACTAGCTAGCTAGCAGCACCGCTAGCTGACTGCGTTTGCTTTTGCAACTGAATGGTTACATTAGTTTTATAGCCATACAATCGTTTGACAGTTCTTCATCAAACATTACCTTCAGATGTGCAAGAGATCCGCAATCCAGGTTTGGAAGATAGTAGATCAAATAAAAAAAAATATTGTTTTCACCGTAGCTGAACGGCAACACAGAGCCCTGCTGCTCTACTCCTCCCTACCCAGCAACACAAACCTCTCCAATGCGGCCTTTGGCTACATGACAACTGCAACGGGAGAAGATCCGGGCATTAATCCAAGAAAAAATACAATTAGCAACTATAAGATGATGAAAAACATATTTTTCGCACGCCCGGTTATTTTCCTGCAGGACACAATGTCTGATTTGATGTCATTGCAACAGAATGAAGGAATTCTCGTGTTCTTGACAGCCCTGTTGTGTGTGTTCGTCTCTATGGGGACGTCTATGAATTTTTTCATCACTTCAACTGTACCAGCACCAGCGGCTGAGGGCGCAATACGCTTGCGTCAAGATTGTGGACGTGAACGGTTGTCTTCTTGACTGTTCATTTCAATATTTTACGATAGCCTACCTATTCAGTCAGCCTGTCTCTTTTTGCCTGTAGTCGTCACCCTGCAACCCTGATCTTATATGTTTAAGTAACCATACAGCCATCGTTTTTTAATCAATAGGAAATTAACCTTATGGATAGCCTAATATGCAAATTGAAAAACGAACAATATCAAACATTAATTGATTTAAACCGGAACACTAGAAAATGACTTCCTGGTTATTTAACCACTTAATATCCTACTCTAACTTTATATTTTGACAACGTGCAGTCAATTAACAAGCAGTCAAAATCAAGGGTGAATCCTGCCATCTAGTGTTTAATAATGTAAAGTGTAGGCTAATGTTTAAATAACAATGTCATATGTAGGCCTACCTGTATGCATGGAGATGAAAAGAAACTAATGTAGGCTAATCAAAATAACTTCATTCTCTTTGACACATTCGGTAAAAAATAAAATAAAAGCCATAACAATTCCATTACTTTGTAGCTACATGATGTTAACTGGTGCTGTAGTCACGGTCGGCCGTTTTAGTTAATCAATCCGTCATTCAATACTTTTTCAGTAGAAAAAACAAGGAGGTTTATCATCCAATCGTAGTAGGCCTGGCATCCCAACGGAAATCGAGATGTTTTCTATGCTTTCAGATTGATTCAAGTTAATCAGGAGTTTCGTTTTTATTCCACTAGGGCCGCCAGAAGACTGCTGTACGTCACCCACGGCAGACCACAGTTTAGCTTCAAGCCGTCCATGAATACATTTGAATAAATGCACCTGTGTTCTCTTGTCAGACTGAGACGCCAAAGGACTATACAAACTGGACAAAAGACCGAGAAACGTTAAGTGAAAGCTTAACAGTGCCCTTTATTTGAATCAAAGAGGATATTTTTGTACAACTCATTTGAACAGGAAATACTTTTTTGTTCGCAAACTACAGCTTTGCATGTACATCAACTCTGAATTACATATTTAAAAACATTTTTTTCAATTTCTGGTCTAGTTTATAAAACATGACATAAGACACCAATTAAGCACTCCTGACAGAAAGCAGGATATGATGTCCAACCCACAAGAAGAACTTCCTTTCTTTCTTTTGAAGAACTTAATTTTTCTTGTACACGCACAGAAAGTGTCCTCCACTTGGAGAACAAAAACATGGAATCTCATTCACTCATGACAAGTTGGTTTCCCTAGAGCTACACACAGATACAGTCCTGTAAGACAAAGCATGTGTAAGATAGATAGGACATCTTCCTAGCCCAAAGACTACGGTCATATTAGGGAATCAAGACACTGCGTAGAGATGGGATTAGGTTCCCTGTCCTTTTTAGGTCCTCAAACTGTGCTCCCTATTTGGCAGTCAGGCACAAGGACAAGCTTTCAGCCGACAGTCTACCAAAGAGATCTTAAGAGATTCTGTTAGAGCCGTTGTGTGTTTTTAAATCTAATTGAGTAATCGGTAGCCTGGTCCCAAATCTATGTGGCTCCACGCCGGACTGGTTATCTTCCCCACATAGACCAAAACAAACAGACCCTCGTGAGAACATGGTTTAAGACACAGGTTCGATCGCTATCAGCTCATGCTTGTTAAGACGTAAGAACCTGTAGTTCAGTAACAAACCTGCTTCAGTTTGGAAAAAAGGACAAAGGTTAAAAATCTAATTAATTAATACTGAAACTTAAAAAAGACAAATATCCTATTTAAGTCCAAAGGAAAAACATCGTAATTATTTTTACAAAACATAATATCACATCACAAATGCACTCCCAAATTAAAACAGTGAAACAAATGGTGCGCAAAAGGAAATCCAGTGAAGAGAGCAATTTAAGACACCAATAAATAGCCAGTGTTTTAACCAATCAGGAGCTTCCGTGGTTCATACACCGTAGTCCTGACCACCTGTACTACCCTCTAATCTCACCCCTGTTCCCTCTCCAAAACAAAACAAAAAACCATAAATATAAAAGCATCTTCTTTATATTCCATGTCAAAAAAGTACATAAATAAATACAAAATTAATAAAAACTGTTCTTGTCGTTAGTATAAAAATCGATAATAAAAAAAGGAAAAATCTTTAGTCAGGTCTATTGATCTTGTCCTCTGTCTTGAAGAACAAGTGTTTTTATTGTTCTGTTCATATGTGTTTGTTTCCGTATGGCTGAGTTTTGTCTATTTGAACTGGTCTGGAATCAGGTTCATCTGAGAGTGGATACTCGTAGGTGGGCTCGAGATGCCCTCTGACCAATCGGACATGTTGGAATGTGGAGATGAGCTGGACCATTGGTCAGGAGATCCGGGGGAGGGAGTTAGAAAGGGGTGGTCGGGCACCTGAAGCTGGTGATTAGGTGTGTTGTCCATGGGGCCAGAGTAGCTGTGCTGGGATGGCGGGGTGAGGAACTGGGTTCCCAGGATCTGGGTCTCCTGGGGCATGATGGTGTGGACGGGCATGGAGCGACCTGACCCGTCGGACCCGCTCAGCTCGCTGCTCAGGAAGCTCTGGCTGAGGTTTTGGCCGGCCGTGGTGGAGTTGGAATTCTGATGCTGGAGCTGGATGTTCTGCCGGGAGTGGATCTGGCTCTGGTGCTGCTGCATCAGGTGGTTGGAGGAGCCCAGGTGGCTGGTCTGCATGCTCTGGTAGCCCATGATCTGGGACAGGGTCGCCGTGGAAACACCATGGAGATTTCCCATCATCCCGTGGGACATGGGTGGGCCTTGGTTGAACCCTCCCTGCTGGGCCATGCCAGCGTGCTGCATCCTGGACACCCAATCACACTGGCCGCCGCGGCCCCCAGCGCCGCCCATGACCATACTCATGGTGCCCTGGCTGCTGGGGCTGGAAACGGGCATGTGGGAGAGACGCGGAGGGTTGGGGTCAAAGGTCATGCGGCCCATGTCCTGCTGACCCTTGCCCATGCCCATCTGACCCATGTGGGTGTCGCCATTGCCCTGCAGGTGGTTGAGGGACATGGGTGGGGACTGGTGGAAGGGGGACGTCATCTGGGGGGATGCCACATCGGAGAGGTACCCGTGAGGGGACTCCAGGGAGTCGACGGGGGACAAGACGGACGAGGTGTCCAGCAGGTTCCCCTTCCCGTCCACAGACTTCTTCTTCTTCACCCTCATCTCCTTCCCTCCATCCTTCCCTCCTTTCCCCCCGGAGCCGGGCTTGCGGACCTTCTTCCCCGAGGGCGTGGGCTTGAGGCTGCCCAGGTACCCGTTGGGCGAGCAGAGCGGCGGGGACAGGCTGTTGGCGCTGAGCGGCCCGCTGTGGAGCCCGGGGCTCCTCACCAGGTTGTACTCGTCCAGCAGACGGACGATGTCATGGTGCATGCGCTCCTGGGCGATATCCCGGGGCAACTGGTCCAGGTGGTCGGTGATCTCACGGTTGGCAAAGTGCTCCAGGAGGACCTTGGCTGTCTCGTAGCTGCCCTCCCTGGCTGCCAGGAACAGAGGAGTCTCCTCCTGGAATCACACACACACAGGAAGCAGACATACCGTCAGACCACTGGCATAAACACACTTGCTGTGACCCACATGAGTGTGAAAAGGTGTCATTTTATAACCCTCTGAAACCCTATGCAAAACACATATTTACAACTTCTGTGAAAGCCATATGTTTGTTCCCAATAAAAATGTACAAAGCAACAAGTTTACAACCCAAAAGAATGTAAAAGCCATTAGCTTTTAACGTCCTTTGGGGGGTACATATGGTGCCCAGGTGGTCACTGGGCTGGAGGGCGGCCATATTGTTTACCTTGTTGTTCTGCATGTCCTTGTTGGCTCCGTTCTTCAGCAGCACCATGGCGGCCTCCACATTGTTCACGGCTGCTGCCCAGTGAAGGGCAGATTTACCTGGAGAGAGGAAGGGGAAAAAAGCGAGAGAGGAAGAGAAGGGGAAGAGATGGAGAAGACGAATTTAATAGATATAACCCACATTCCTAGCCTACCCACAGTTTAGTCACAGCTTGCGGCGCTAGGCGAGATAAGACAAAGAAGTGCAGGCAGGGGGAACGTACCGGCATCGTCGATGGCGTTGGCGTCAGCGTGGCAGTTGATAAGCTCTTCCACCATGCCCTCCACGGCCAGACGGGCAGCCAGGATCAGGGGGGTGGTGCCGTCATGCATGCGCGCATCGAGGTCGGTGGCCCGATTCCGGATCAGAATCTGGAGAGAACGGTGGAACGGAGAACCTTGTTATCGCAAGTGATTTTTTTGGACGCTTTTTTTTTTGGTGTGACTTATACACACTTATATAAGGAATGTCGTAGTTCGTCATTCGTTCAACATGTCCCTCTGTGACCCCCGGGGGGGGAAGGGGCGTACCTGGAACACGCCCTGCGCGTCGGCGGCCACGGCCGCGTGCAGCGGCGTCCTGCCCATGTTGTCCTGGACGTTGGCGTCGGCGCTGGACTCCAGCAGGCGCTTGGCGGCGTCGGAGCGGGCGTAGCGCGCCGCAAGGTGGAGGGCTGTCTCGCCCGTGCGGTCCGTCTGGTTGTGGAGGTTGGCGCCCTGGTAGATGAAGTCGGAGATGATCTCGGCAGACGGGTCCTCCTCCTCCTCCAGGTTGCCCGTCTCCACGCCTCCCCCGCTGCACGAGGCGATCATCAGGGGGGTGAAGCCGTCTGAGGTGGGGGGAGGGAGAGGGAGAATGAGACCAGAGTCATGTAGACAGTAGGGAATATGTGACCTTCAAATCTCTCCACCAATCCGGCGGGAGGACGAGGGCGCCGGGTACTCACCGGGTCCTCTGACGTTTACGTCCATGCAGTCGTTCTCGATCTCGCCCTGCGGCGGCGTGGGGGCGATGGAGGGGATGCGCAGGTCGGCCGCGTCCAGATGTTGCTGCGTCCACTTCCTGTGGTCGGTGTGGTCGTCCAGGTCCAGCATGGCCTGCTCCTCAAACTGACACACGACGACACGGCACTTTACAAACACACTCTTCTCCAACACAAACAGCAGGAAGTATTACGGAGAGCGGCCGTCTCCTAAATATGATGTCATACCCTGAAGCGCCTGGAGTCTGGCTCCTCCTCCCCCCACTCCGTGTGCGTATCGTCCATCAGATTGATGTCAGAGTTCTTCAGAGGCCTGGAGGACGCGTAGAGAAAAAAGGTTAGATACCGTAGGGTATACATGACACACACACACACACACACAGTTCTGTTATCCAGCTTCGTGCTACTTACTTGAGTCCCACAGAATCCTCCCCGACAGGCTCCCTGCGCTTCTTCTTGCTGGGCTCCGACACCTTGAAGCCCTCAGGGAACCACAGCTGGCCGTGCTCTCTCCTCCTCTTCCTGCTCACCAGCACGCCCAGGCAGACAAAGCCCAGCGCGGCCAGCCCCAGGAACACCACATACATGGGGTACAGCTCTGTGGAGGGCGGGGTGGGTCTCACACCTGGAGGAGAGAGGAGAGGTCAGACTAGGGGGCCGTGGCGGGAGCACGGTGGAGATGTTTCGCATATCGGAGCGAAAGGAAAAAGGCGAAGGGGGGGGGGGGGGGGGGGGCGGGGGCAAAACGGGAGGGTTCACTCACTGGTGACAGCCTCGATGTAGGGGACGTTGAGATTCCCACTGGAGGCAAGCGCTCCGAGGAAGGCCGCCACATCGGTGGCGCTCTGGAAGCACTCCTGGGACTGCTGGTAGCACTGGCGGTTATCGATCTCCAGGTACACCACTGACCTAGAGAGAAAGAAGGGGGAGAGGAAGGGGGAGGGGCAGAGGGGGTGGGGGGAGCGGGATGGGAGGGATGAGGAGAAGAGTCAGGCTCTCGTCTTACCCTACAGATCTACACAGCAGAGCTATACTCCGTGTCTGTGTGTCTTACTGCTGGTCATGTGACTCACCCTTTGACCTGCATGGGGTCCAGTTCTCTGCGTCGGCGAGGGCTGATCATGGAGCTCACGCCCTCCTTCATCTGGCCCAGGACGTTGGCCGGCACCCCGGCCCAGTCGGGCCAGCCCTCGGTGGAGCGCTTGACGTTGTGCTTGGCCAGCTCCTGCTCGCTGCCGTAGTACGGGAAGATCATGGGCTCGCCGTTGGCGTCGCGGCGGAAGATCACGTTGGTGTGGAGCACGCTGCTGAGCTCGCGGAGGAACGCCGACGAGCCGTTCTTCAGCTGCTCCGGGGCGATGTGGATCACCAGGACCAGGTGGCCGTCGGCCAGCTTCTCGGGCATGTTGTTGGCGCAGTCCAGCCCGTCCCACTCGCACTCCGCGTTGTTGCATCCCTGGTCGCAGTGGCCATCCGCATAGTGGTCCTTACAGTACTGGTCATACAGAGGACTGGGAGGGAGAGAGAGAGGTATTTCATTACTGGGCTTTCAATTTTATGATTATATGTAGTTTATTACAGAACAAAGTTCTAAACTTCTTAGAGCTCAGTCAAAGACGGCAGAGGAGGGTTTAGAGGCCAGGGGGGGGTTTAGAGGCCAGAGGAGGGTTTAGAGGCCAGAGGGGGGTTTAGAGGCCAGAGGGGGGTTTAGAGGCCAGAGGAGGGTTTAGAGGCCAGGGGGGGGTTAGAGGCCAGAGGAGGGTTTAGGGGCCAGGGGGGGTTTAGAGGCCAGAGGAGGGTTTAGAGGCCAGAGGGGGGTTTAGAGGCCAGGGGGGGGGTTTAGAGGCCAGAGGAGGGTTTAGAGGCCAGAGGAGGGTTTAGAGGCCAGAGGACCTCAGTTGTAGACTCACTTGCACTGCCCTTCCTGGCTCTGGCAGTCGAAGCCATCGTACAGACAGCCGGGGCTGTTGCACTGCTCGTCGCACTCCCTGTTGTTGAAGTAGCGCCAACATTGGAGCGCCGCCGAGCAATTCTGCCAGGGATCGTCGAAGTTCAGCGAGCAGTCGCCGCCGTCCCAGCCGCAGGCGTGGTTGTTGCACAGCGAGTCGCAGATGTGGTTGCCCGCCCACTCATCGCACTGCTGGATCTCGCAGCTCACCTCCACCTGTCAATCAGGACAGACGTCAGTCATTGGTTGGTTCTAACCAGGAAGAGAACCACACTGTGTGACTACATCGTTATCTGTTCTTTTTTTTTTAATCCATTATACCTTGCATCATACATGCATACATGTACACCTCAGTCTCATTTAGTTACGGAACTAAAGCCAATCAAATCTATTATATCGCCCCCATCACCTCGGGAGGGGGGGTGATGTCTCTGCCGAACCCTCCAGGGAAGGAGTAGTCCAGGATGTGGCAGAGCAGGCCATTGAAGTGGGAGGGGCAGCTGCAGTGGAAGTAGGGGGCGTCGGTGATGCCCTGGCAGGTGCCGCCATTGTAGCAGGGGTTGGAGTTGCAGGGGCTGTCGGTGGGGGTCTGGCACTCCGGCCCCGTGAAGGTGACGGGGCAGAGGCAGCGGGGGCTCAGGTGACCCGACACGCACGTGCCGCCATTCCTGCAGTTGAGGCTGCCGCAGGAGCGGGAGTCGTACTCGCAGGAGGAGCCGGTGTAGCCCTGGAGGACACAGGCAGGGGTCAGAGGTCAGATATGAGCAGGGGTTGGAGGGTGAACTTAAAAGGCTTTTGTTTTGAATTCTGGATGGTTCTAGAAGGTCGCTGCTCTACTCACCGGTGGACACTTGCAGATGAAGCCATGCGGCGTGTTGCTGGCCACGGCGCATGTTCCACCGTTCCTGCAAGGGCGGCCCTTACAGCCATCGAACACCTTGTCACAGCGTTGGCCTGGACACCACGGAGAGAGAGGGGCAGGGGTTACTCATAGCACCACATACACCTGTCTGTCTGTCTGTGTGTGTCTGTCTGTCTGTCTATGTGTCTGTCTGTGCATCTGTCTGTGTGTCTGTCTGTGTGTGTGTGTGGTAGGAGTGGGTTCTGGCAGCTTACCTGTGTATCCTGTCCGGCACTCGCAGCGGTAGCTGTTGGTCAGCTGGATGCAGTTGTAGGACCCTCGGGGGTCGCAGGGGTCCGACAGACACTCGTTGACGTCGCCCTCACAGCGCTCGCCCACGTAGCCGGCGGGACACAGGCAGTGGTAGCCACCCACCCGGTCCAGGCACTTGCCATTGTTGAAGCACTTGGGCTCATTGGTCAGTGGGTCCGTGGAGGGGTTGCAGTCATCCAGGTTGATCTCACAGTGAACGCCTGTGAGAGGAGGAGGAGGGGGGGGGATGTTAAATTATATGGTATTGTTTATCCTATGCACCTTCCTGCCACAGAAAATTCCTTGTTTCTGTGAACTTACATGGCGGATAAAGCCCATTCTGATTCTGGTGAGTTAGTGTGTGCATGTGTCAGTGTGTGTGTGTGTGTGTGTGTGTGTGTACCTTGTGTCCCTCTGGGGCAGGAGCACTTGTAGGTGTTGATAAGATCGATGCAAGTGCCTCCGTTCTGGCAGGGCTGGGACAGACACTCGTTGATCTCCTTGGAACAGTTCACACCATGGTAGCCTGGGAGACACTGTACACACACACACACACAGAAAACTGTTAATACACAGAATCCCTTGCCAATAACGAAAATATTATGTTTATAGTATAATGTGCCCTTGACACACATGAATATGAAACATAGAAACAAGAACCTAGTCAAAAACCTACAAAATGATTGTGTTAGTGTGTGTGCTGAATGCTCCATAGCCCCTCCTACCTCACAGCTGTACCCTCCCAAGTAGTCGGTGCAGGTGGCACCGTTCTGGCAGGGGTTGGGGGAGCACTCGTCCACCTGGTCCTGACAGTAGCTGCCCGTGTAGCCCGCCTGGCAGCGGCAGTAGTGGGTGTTTCCCGCGTCCAGGCACTGGCCAGAGTTCCTGCACAGGTGGGCCACCTCCACACCTGACACGACCAGCAGGGGGCAGACGTTTAGCGCGTTCAAATGTGTACACAGACAAACAGATGGACAGACAGGGCACACACACTCTCTCACTTGTTCCAAGCGCACTCTTTTGTTCCAGGACACAAACTCTTTCCCTCTCCGAGGACACCGACGCACACACACACATTCTGCAGAGGGATGTTACCTTGCCGCTTGGCAGCCACCTCGCAGGACACGCTGGGGATGTCACAGTAGAGTCCTGTCCAGCCCGTCTGACACTGGCAGGTGTAGGACGCCCCCTGCTGCCAGCACGAGCCCCCGTTCTTACAGGGGGACGAGTCACACCAACGCACCAGGTTCTGGGAAGCAGGGCGGGAAAACACACATTCTCACACGCATTCCAGACACGCATTTAGTAGACACTATCTGACAACTGGTTAGGTGATCAAATGCCCTCAGCAGACATGGCCGTGTATGGCTGCCCTAAGTCCTTGTGCCCGCAGTCAAGATGGCTGTCATCCCCCTTACCTGGCAGTCGATCCCGATGTATCCTTGAAGGCAGGTGCACTTGTAGGTGCCGTAGCTGTCCAGGCAGGTGCCCCCATTCTGGCAGGGCTTGGAGTCGCACTCGTCGATGTCATGTTGGCAGTAGATGCCGGTAAAACCAGGGAGACACAGGCAGGTGAAGGCATTGATCCCGTCCATGCAGGTGCCTCCGTTGAAGCAGGAACTACGGAGACACAAGTGGACAGGGGAGGGGTTAACTCTCTGGATGCAGAGACAGGTCCTTAGCTCATGAGATGAGCTAAGGACTCTCTCATGAGAGTCAGTAAGCTTGCTAGCTGGCTAGCTAGTATTGAGTTAGCCAGCATAGCGTAGCACGGTGTCCGAGTGCACGTCTGCATGTCATCAAGGGGGGGGGGGTCTCCATACCTCTCAGTGCAGTCATTGGTGTTGATCTCACAGTTGATGCCGCTGAACCCAGGGGGGCAGGAGCAGGTGTAGCTGTTGACACAGTCGGTGCAGTTGGCCCCGTTCTTGCAGGGGTTGCTCTCGCACTCGTTGATGTCCTCCTCGCAGCGACCCCCGCGGAACCCCGGCAAGCATGTGCACACAAAGCTGTCCACGCCGTCCCGGCACAGGCCACCGTTACTGCAGGGGTCTGGGGAGACAGGGAGGGAGGGGGGAGGTCAGATTGACTGATCCAGATCCAGTTTGAGTCCCACGGGCAGAGCTGGGACCTGTAGTGACGTCCTAACTAAGATGGCGTCTTGTCTTACTGGGCTTGCAGTCGTCTATGTCCGTCTCGCACTTCTGGCCGGTGTAGCCGGGGCGACAGTTGCACTGGTAGCTGCCCACCGTGTTGTGGCACGTGGCGGCGTTGCGACATGGACTCTTCACACACTCGTTGATGTCTATCTCACAGGTCTGGCCTGGAGGGATGGAGGGAGGGGATGAATTGCAGGAAGACGGATAAATGAATGGTTTGACGGAAAGACGGATGGATGAATCCATTGCTAGACAGCTGGGTAGAGGGATGGATGGGCAGGTGTGGGTGTTTACCTTGCCAGCCCTCGGGGCAGACACATGAGAAGCTCTGGTAGTCCTCTGACTCCTTGCACACCCCTCCGTTCTTGCAGGGACGGGGGCTGCATGGGGCGAGCAGGGTCTCGCAAGTCTCACCTTGGGATGGACGGGGTCACAGTTAATACCTGGCCTGCTGTGGCGAGTGTGTGCATTACCACGCAGCCATGCCTACTGCAAAGACCCATTAGACCCCACAATATCAAAACACACCACCTAGATTAACTGCTATGCAAACACTCATCTCCTATTAATTGTAAACCATTTTTAGTATTGCATTGTGTTTTGGGACTGAGTGAGGACTGCCTTCTGCAATACTAGCTGGTTGCCTCCAGCAGGCCCCAGTAGTGACATCAGCTTTTAAAGCCCACTTTCCATCCACTTCCCTATCCGTTTCCACAGCAACCTGACCAGGCAGGAAGTGCCATGCCGTTTCCTGCTATTGTGCAAGGTCACAGACAGGAAACAGGAAGTAGACGTACAGGGAATGGAACTGGCCTCTGTTCCCAGCCCTGGCCGACTCACAGGGTATGTTATTCCAAAACGCACACACACACAGTTATCCCAACTCAGCAGATGCTGGGTGGATTTTTCCACTTTGAGTAAAATGGACCATGACACAGGCTGTGCCTGTTTTCCATACATCTAGTGGTCCACGGTAACCTGGTGCTCTCTAAAACAACACTCTATGAGATAAGGCCACGTACAGAATAACATGAGTGTGTGTCCAGTGTCCAAACAGCACGTATGTTTCTTATTAGCCAAAAGTTAGCATTGAGGCGTTTGATCCTCCATGGGAAAGCACACTTCAGGTGTGTGACATGGTGTGTGTGTGTGACCAAACCAGCCCCGGGTGTGTGTGTGTGTGTGTGTGTGTGGGCCGTACCAGTGTAGGGCAGCACACAGTTGCACTTGTATCCGGCCACGTCGTCGATGCAGCTGCCCTGGTTCAGGCAGGGGTTGGAGCCACACTCGTTGATGTTAGTCTGACAGTTAGGACCTGCAGCCGTGGCGAGGATTAGAGAACCACACTCAGAACACCGCACACACAAACGGGTAGACAGAAAGACAGAGAGAGAGAGAGAGAGAGAGAGAGAGAGAGAGAGAGAGAGAGAGAGAGAGAGAGAGAGCTTGTGTGTGTGTGAGAGAGTTAGAGCGAGAGAGAGAGAGAGAGAGAGAGAGAGAGAGAGAGAGAGAGAGAGAGAGAGAGAGAGAGAGAGAGAGGTGTTATGGAGCTTACTGACCACTAAACCCAGCTCTGCAGGTACAGTGGTATCCGCTGGTCATGTCCTTGCAGGTCCCCCCGTTCATGCAGGGGTTGGACTCACATTCGTTGTTGTTGATGTCACAGTTGGGCCCGCTCCAGCCCGAGTCACACAAGCACTTATAGCTGCAACACACACACACACACACACACACACACACACAGGAAGAGGGGTGAGAAATGTAGAAGAAACACTGTGTGTGTGAGTGGTATGACAGTGTGTGTGTGTGTGTATGAGTCCACGTGTGTGAGTGGTATGACAGTGTTTGTGTGTGTGTGTGTGTGTATATGAGTCAACGTGTGTGAGTGCTATGAGAGTGTGTGTGTGTGTATATGAGTCCACGTGTGTGAGTGCTATGAGAGAGAGAGTGTGTGTGTGTGTATATGAGTCCACGTGTGTGAGTGCTATGAGAGAGTGTGTGTGTGTGTATATGAGTCCACGTGTGTGAGTGCTATGAGAGAGAGAGTGTGTGTGTGTGTATATGAGTCCACGTGTGTGAGTGCTATGAGAGAGTGTGTGTGTGTGTGTGTATATGAGTCCACGTGTGTGAGTGCTATGAGAGAGAGAGTGTGTGTGTGTGTATATGAGTCCACGTGTGTGAGTGCTATGAGAGAGTGTGTGTGTGTGTGTGTATATGAGTCCACGTGTGTGAGTGCTATGAGAGAGTGTGTGTGTGTGTGTGTATATGAGTCCACGTGTGTGAGTGCTATGAGAGAGAGAGTGTGTGTGTGTGAGGGGGGCTGTGCTCACCCGTTGACCAGGTCCTGGCATCGCCCGTGGATACAGGGGTTGCTGCCACACTCGTCCACCTGTGCCAGGCAGGTGGCGTCGTTGTAGCCCTCCGGGCACAGGCAGGTGAAGCTGCTGATGCCGTCGATGCAGGTGCCACCGTTGTGGCACGGGTTGATGGCACAGTCGTCGATGTTGATGTTGCACATGGTGCCTGGGAGAGGGGCGGCACAAATATTTTAGGAGACTTCTAAATGACACCTGTACGTTATTTAGAATTATTTGTTCGATTGATATAAAATACATATTTATGTAAATGTACCCCAAAATCCTATGCTAGCCCACAGACAATTACAATGAGCATCCCCCCCCCCCCCAACATGTCCAATGGTATTAGGATATGACCAGTGTATTAGCATTCAGGGCATGTTGGACTATTGTGTCGCGAGCACAGCTGGCCAGCATGCTCTGGTATTCTTTAATCCTGCATAAGTAGCTGAGCAGGGGGGACAATGCAGCGAGGGCTGTGGGCCCCGGGCTGAGGGCCCTGGAGAGAGCAGGAGGAGGAGGGGGGGGGGGGGGGGATTAGCCCCAGCCTCTCTTCCTCTCCCTCTCTATCTGTCTGTCTCTCCATCGCTCTCTGTCTGTCTCTGTCTGTCTCGGCCAATGATAAAGAGGCAGACTGGTGAATAGGGGGAGAGGGAGGGAGTTTCAGCTGGGGGTGGAGGGGGGGGGGGGGGGGGGTTGCAGCTCAGATCTGTTATCCTGTGACAATGGGCCACACAAAGGCCTCGCCTTCACCCCCCCCCCCAAAGGGCAGCTTGGGGGGGGGGCAACTTCACCCACTGCTGGTTTCAGGGACAGAAGGCCAGGGCCCCATTTCACACGCGGCCGAGCAACAATTAACCCCCGTCGGATAACTCCCCTCCCCTCCCCGTCTTTCCTCCAGCCTCCCTAGACCCCCCCCCCCCCCCCTCCTACCTCCCACCTCCCCCCACCCCAATTCTCTTCATCAATCAGAGAGGGGGAGGCCCAACTGCCTGTTGTACAATGACAATGCCCCTCTGTCCCTGAGCCTTGCCCTACCTCCCCCCGCCCCCCACACACACCTCCCCTCCCTCCCCTGCACACTGAAAAGAGGACAAAGATGGGGGGGGGGGGTGCAACAGCCCGCACCCACTTCTACCAAACCCTTCATGTAGAAGAGTCCACACACACGCATACGCACGCACAAAAACACTTGGAACCGGTCAAACCAGGCCATGAAAGCAGACCCTCTTGGGAAAATCGTGATGGTAACTGTACTTCGTGGACAGTTTGTGGAAAGTTGTTTGTTTTTTCTTCAAACCAATGTCAACACAAGGGGGAAAGTTGCCCAGTGAGTTCATTCCACACAGTGTGTCAGGATCAGGTCAGGATTTGGGATTGGTTTGGTACAGAAAAACTGTTACTGCCTGAGCGAACAGCAGACATGTGTTTAAAAGGTCAGGCTCTTCCTTTTAAAAAGATCTCCTTTCAGTCTCTATCAGAGCTAGGCGTTGTAGAGCCTTTTCATAGGCAGAACAAAAGCCGCTACCTGAGTGTGTGAGTGTGTGTGTGTGCCCTCCATGGAGAACCCGACACCACTGTTCTGTTGGAGTGGGTCCGCTAGCCACCTGTTCCCTCTGCCCCTCCCCCAGGCCCAGGGGACCACCCACTCCCCTCCCTGGCCCCGCCCAGCACTCACCTGTGTAGCCTGGCTCACACGCACACTCGTAGCCATTGATCTTGTCGATGCACCTGCCGTAGTCGCAGGGCTTGCTCTTACAGTCGTCCAGGTTCACCTCGCAGTTGAAACCTGGTGGGACGCCACAATGCAGGGGATGGCATTATTATTGTTCGCCATATTATTGTTTTATGTTTACTGTTTATGTTTACTGTATGTGCACCTGCCCACCAAAGTAAATTCCTTGTTTGTGTAAACTTACTTGCCGAATAAACGAATTTCTGATTTTGATTCTGATTAGACTGCTACTGTAGTCGTGAAGTGATGTCACTAGTGTGTGTCTGTAGGCACTATCTGACAACTGTCTTTGATCTTCTCCTTTGTGTTTGACCAAGGGTGTGTGTGTGTGTCTGTGGTTTCCCAGTGTGCACAATGTGTACACTGTCTGTGTCGGCCTGTTTTCCCCCCCAGTGTGTGTGTGTTTGTATATATGTGTGTGTGTGTGTGTGGGTTCTTCCATGCGTGTGTGTGTTTGTATGTAAGTGTATGTGTGTGTGTGTGTGTGTGTGTGGGGGGGGGGGGTTCTTCCCAGTGTGTGTGTGTTTGTATGTATGTGTGTATGTGTGGGTTCTTTCCTGAGTGTGTGTGTTTGTATGTATGCGAGTATGTGTGGGTTCTTCCCTGCGTGTGTGTGTTTGTATGTAAGTGTGTGTGTGTGTGTGTATGTGTGTGTGGGTTCTTCCCAGTGTGTGTGGCTCTCTCACCTGCAGTGCCCTTGGGGCAGGCGCACACGTAGCTGTTCTCCCTGTCCTGGCAGTTGCCCCCGTTCTTGCAGGGCTGAGACAGACATTCGTTGATGTTGGTCTCGCACAGACGGCCTGTGTAACCAGGGCGACAGTAGCAGGTGAACGAGGCCAGGCCGTCTTTGCAGGTGCCGTAGTGACATGGGTCCGAGTAGCACTCGTCGATGTCCGTCTCACAGTGCTGGCCTGTGTAGCCTGGAGGGGAGGAGAGGAGAGGGGAGGGGTGAGTACTCTTGACAAGAACAACTAACAGACACTGGAAAACCCAGTGTTTTCAGTCCAGTATTGGAGTAGAAGAGATAAGTGCTAGCAGGTTATTTGAGTTAGTTTTCTTTTTACAGTGAGAGAGGTGAGATGGAGGATACCAGTGAATGAGTGTGTGTGTGTAGATGAGTGTGTGGATGAGTGTGTGTGTGGGGGTGTATACCTTCTGTGCATTCACAGGTGTACTTGTTGGCTCCGTCGGTGCACTTGGCCCCGTTCTTGCAGGGGGTGCTGGCACACTCATCAATGTCCACCTGGCACAGGCTACCAGAGAAACCTGGAGACACCATTCAAGTTCATATCTGGGCTCTCTGTTTGACGGTTCAGTTGTTGTTTAGCGCTTCCAATTCATTATGTTTTAGATGTACAGTTTTGTTTGTCCTCCTTGTAAAAAGTCTAGTTTTACGCCCAATAAGAATGTAGGGCTCATTCAGCTGGTCATTTCTGCAGATGCGATTGGATCATAGTCTACAGGAGGGCCTCAAAAGGCGGGAAGCTTCAAACCCTAATCCAGTCTTTATCGTGGTTTCCACGGTTACAGTGCATACACAGGATGAAAGAAAGTCTGAAGAAGAGAAACTAATTAGCATATAAACTAGGACTTGGGGACCCTGAACTTCATAACGGCCTTCCCCCCCCCCTCGTACTGCAGGGGCTCCACAGACATGTCTTTCAGACTACAGCATCGTCGCCCCAGTCCGCCACCTCGGCTTTCAGCACTAAGCTCCCGAGGCAAACTGCTGTGCCCGCCAGTTATGCTAATGACTCAGCGGCACTGGTGCATTCTCTTCCTCCCTCTGTCTGCCTGCCTCTCCCTCTGTCTTTCTCTCTCCCCTTCTCTCTCCCCTTCTCTCTCCCTGACTCTCTCCCTGACTCTCTCCCTGACTCTCTCCCTGACTCTCTCTGGGTTCGCTTTCTCTCTCGTCTCTATCCCGGTCAAACGTCTTTCGCTGGAAAATCATTTGCTTTGAATATTAGACACAATTCAAAATGTGTTTGTTTTGCCCGTGGCCCACTGTGAACCCCCACCCATCTCCACCCCCACCCTGTCCACCCCCACCCTGTCCACCCCCACCCTGTCCACCCCCACCCTGTCCACCCCCACCCTGTCCACCCCCACCCACCGGACCTTTCTTCCCACCCTTCCCTCACCTCCATCCCTCGTTCACTGCATCTGTGTGTTCTCACCTTTGGGGCACTCGCAGTGGAAGGAGTTGATCCTGTCGATGCACTTGCCGTTGTTGAGGCACGGGCTACTGGAACACTCATCTGTGTTCGTCTGACAGAACACACCCTCGTAACCTGCGTGCAACACACACACACACACACAAAAAAGAAATAAATGTCAACATGCCGTCAACTGACATCTCAATGGATGTCCTTTGTTTGAACAAAAATCTGCCACTGTCTATGCACAGGCCATGACAAAATACCCCCCCCCCCCCCCCCCATTAGTGGCACAGTCCAGTGGTCCGTACCTGGCATGCAAATGCAGTGGAACCCTCCAATCTGGTCCAGGCAGGTGGCGTCATTCTGGCAGGGGTTGGACATGCACTCGTTGACATCCAGCTCACAGCGCGGGCCCTCGTAGCCTTGGAGACACTTGCACTGGAAGGAACCCTTGGTGTTGAGGCAGCGTCCGCCATGCTCGCACGGGTTGGCACCTGGACGACACACACACACACACACAGGGACCTCAGTGAGGGGAGACGGGAGAGAAGCAGAGAGCAAGCAGAGAGGAAGGAGAGGGGGAGGAGAAAGGCGCCTACCCAAGGAGCACTCGTCTATGTCCTGGTTGCAGGCGGAGCCCGTGTAGCCGGGAGGGCAGGTGCAGATGGCCTTGCCGTTCACAGGGTTGGTGTCACAGTTGGACCCCTTCTGACACGGGTTGCTGATGCAGGCGTCGTCAAGGTGACAAAGCAAACCTGGAGACGGGACGCGCGGAAATAAGAAAGATCTTTTTTTAACACACCCTCCCGTCTTAACCACAGCAATTTCGGCGCCGACCTGGGTTTGATTGAACACTTTGAAGTGTTTGAGGGTGTTTGATTTCAATGAAAGTGTCTCCTTTTGGGATGCTTCCCATGGGGTTTGACCTTAGTTGGTGAACTAAATCAAATGCTCCCAGTCCTGCTGGACCTAGGTGGAGGTGGTGGTGGGGGGCGTACCTGTGCGTCCGTGCGGGCACTCGCAGAAGAAGGAGGCCACGCGGTCGTGGCAGGTGGCGCCCTGGTAACAGGCGGCGCTGGCGCAGTCGTCGATGTTCTCGCTGCAGTCGTCGCCCGTCCACCCGTTGACGCAGACGCAGTGGTAGCTGCCGTGCGTGTCGTGGCACGTGCCGCCGTTCTGGCAGGCGTTGGGCATCAGCTCGCACTCGTCCACGTTCTCGGTACAGTACTGACCTGGGGGGGGGGGGATATGAGCGAATGAATGAACAAGGCCGGATACGACTTGGGTACAATACGAGATATGTGTTTCCGTTTTCCGGCCAAAGCTTTTTTGGGGGGGGTATTTGCATTGCGTGCTGTGGGAGCACGTATCCCATCTCTTCTGGAGAGAGCGTCAGTGGGAGTGTCTTTACCGGTGTAGTGAGGGGGGCACTGGCAGTTGTAGGTGTTAACTCCATCCACACACAGCCCTCCGTTCTGACAGTTGTGACCGGGACAGTCATCGATGTTATGTTCACAGTTCTGCCCTGTGAAGCCTGGGGACACAGAAAGAAACATTGAGACAGGGGCGACACAGAGCAAGAGTCCAGAACGCAGGCCCCAGTAGGAGCTGCAGGCCCCAGTAGGAGCTGCAGGCCCCAGTAGGAGCTGCAGGTCCCAGTAGGAGCTGCAGGTCCCAGTAGGAGCTGCAGGTCCCAGTAGGAGCTGCAGGTCCCAGTAGGAGCTGCAGGTCCCAGTAGGAGCTGCAGGTCCCAGTAGGAGCTGCAGGTCCCAGTAGGAGCTGCAGGTCCCAGTAGGAGCTGCAGGCCCCAGTAGGAGCTGCAGGCCCCAGTAGGAGCTGCAGGTCCCAGTAGGAGCTGCAGGCCCCAGTAGGAGCTGCAGGTCCCAGTAGGAGCTGCAGGTCCCAGTAGGAGCTGCAGGTCCCAGTAGGAGCTGCAGGTCCCAGTAGGAGCTGCAGGTCCCAGTAGGAGCTGCAGGTCCCAGTAGGAGCATGATGCAAGCGAGATGCCACCCTCTCTCTATCTCCTCTTATCTCCACAGTGTTGTGTGCTGTCCGGGAAACACCCTTCCTCTCATTGTCGTCGTGTTGCCGAGGAAGATAAGACGCGTGTATTCCCACGGCGGCCCGTTTGATGTCGCGCACATCAAACGGGATGTCCCGAGGTGCCGCTGGGTAATGTAGGCGTTTTACAGCGCCTGGTCTCTGATTAGCTATCAGCCCAAAGATTTCAGCTGACCTCACGGCTAACGCACAGATACCCACACATGCCCTACCAAGAGGTCCTCTGGTATTCCCATTCTATCATGTCGATCCACGAGAGTGGCACGGTGTGTGTTAAACTTTAACTCAACTCAACACCCTCCCCCCAGCACACACACTCGCACATTCACACAATCACACACACACACACACAGGTTAATTATCAATTGGCCACTGAACCTTGCTCCCAATTGAAAGTGAAATGTAGCTGTAGCCCAACTGACAAAAATGTTGGTATTCTTGGTGGTTAGGGGGGTAATGAAGGGCCCCAGTAGGGAGAGTATCTGGGGAGTGTTGCTGTCTCGCCTGTGGGCACAGCTGGCCTCCAGCCACAGGTTGAGTAACAGCTCTAACCACAATGCCCTCGGGAGAACCACAGCCTTACACAACACTGCACAACACTGGGGAGGAGGGGATGGGTGGAAAACGTACCAACAAGATTAGAAAAACAAGTCAGTGTGTGGATGTGTGTGTGTGTGTGTGTGTGCGCGTGTGTTGGGGGGGTTATCAGGAGGAAACGGCTGTGCCTCGACATCCTGCCAGCCATTGGGGGTGATAGACGGTGGCAACAGGGGAAACTGTTGGGTTCTCCAGCAGCCTTCAATGGGTGCGATCCCAAGCAGTGAGCATGCCGTAGCCCTGAGCTAGCGATCCATACTAACTACATGGCTGTAGCCCTGAGCTAGCGATCCATGCTAACTACCTGGGGCAGAGGAGAAGTCCTACCTGGCAGGCAGCTGCAGTCGTAGATGGTGTCTCCCTTCTGGACACAGGTGCCCCCGCTGTGGCAGGGCGAGGGGCTGCAGGGCAGGTAGGGCGTCTCGCAGTGGGCGCCGGTGTACTCCTGGGGGCAGCGGCAGTGGTAGGAGCCCACCTCGTTCACACACACCCCGCCGTTGCGGCACGGGGACGGGGTCTGGGCGCACTCGTTGACGTCCTGCTTGCAGGTCTGGCCGTGGAAGGAGGGTGGGCAGGCGCAGATGTAGTGGAACTCGAAGGGGGAGCACTGCCCGCCGTTGGCGCAGGGGTTGGAGGCGCAGGGGTTGGCGAGCTGGCACGTCTTTCCTGAGGAAGGAGCACAGGAGAACAAGCAATGAGGAGAAACTAAGACAAACCCCCTAAGGAAGCGAGACACTTTTGCACCAAAAGTGTTCGCAAATCAAACGTGCCTCAATTGACTTTGGAGCACCTGCCGGGACTGTTTATTCGAATAGGGTGCGTGTGTCTCGTACCTGACCAGCCGGGTGGGCAGCGGCAGTGGTAGTCACTGAGGGTTTGCAGGTCGCAGGTGCCTCCGTTCCTGCAGGGGGAGCTCATGCAGGCGTGGTTGGTAGGCGTGAGGCACAGCCGGTCGGAGAAACCCAGGCGGCACACGCAGCGGAAGTCGAACGTGTTGCCCTGGGAGACCGAGCGGCACTCGCCGCCGTTCCTGCAGGGGGAGGGGCTGCATGGGTTGGGGTACTGGCACCGGCTGCCCACATAGTCACTGGAACACCTGGTGAGGGGTTAAGAGAGAGGAGCAGAGATGGAGAGAGGAGCAGAGATGGAGAGAGAGAGAGAGAGAGAGAGAGAGAGAGAGAGAGAGAGAGAGAGAGAGAGAGAGAGAGAGGAGCAGAGATGGAGAGAGAGAGAGGAGCAGAGATGGAGGGAGGGAGAGAGGAGCAGAGATGGAGAGAGAGAGAGAGAGAGAGAGAGAGAGAGAGAGAGAGAGAGAGAGAGAGAGAGAGAGAGAGAGAGAGGAGCAGAGATGGAGGGAGGGAGAGAGGAGCAGAGATGGAGGGAGGGAGAGAGAGAGAGAAAATGGTTAGGAACTATTTGAGGGGTTCCTTTTCAATCAGTGAAGATGAAGACCACTCGGGGAAATTGGACATGGATTCCACAGTCATTTGTTATAGTATCCAGACTCGTTTTTTAACCTCCCAACAAGCGTCCCCATTGCCCGAGGCACTGTGGGACAATTTATCTCATGAAACAGCAGGCCAAAGAGAAAGGGAGGGAGAGAGAGGAGATGGTAGGGGAGAGAAAGAGAGCGAGAGAAAAAGAGAGAGAGAGAGAGGAGATGGTAGGGGAGAGAAAGAGAGCGAGAGAAAAAGAGAGAGAGAGAGAGAGGAGATGGTAGGGGAGAGAAAGAGAGCGAGAGAAAAAGAGAGAGAGGGGGGGGGGAGGCTGGAGCTCCTCTCAGTTTCCCGCTCAGCGAGGTGGTGGAGGGGGGCAGGGGTTGTTGTTCTAGTTTGGCTCCCTGGATTAGGCCCCCTTAGAACTCTGAAAACACACTCTGCTGGGACAACAGACGCCACAAAAACAGGCTTGGGGGACCGTCGCGCCGTGCTCCATGGTCCCGTTCCCAGCTACCTATCCCCCTCCCTGGCTGTCCACACTCATCCCATCAGGACCAGAGAGATCAAGGGGGTATGGCGGCCTGGGCTGCCCAGACATGGACAACCACATTCAGGCTCTAAGCCCCTGTGGAGCCCCTCCTCCCCTCCATACTCCCACCAAGGACAAACATGGCTACAGTCTCCCAGTTTCAGTTTAAACTGACTGGTAAACACCCCCCCCACACACACACACACACAACATACAGCTCTGCCATTGGCTAGTTGGGAACTCCAGGCTGTAGGCACCACATTTCAAATCACACATGACTCTATGCTGCTCATAAATACATGAGATTTCATAGATAGTTGGACTGTGAATACAAAAATTCAAAAAACGTGAGCTTGGGTGTGCACGTGTGTGGGGGAGGTGGGCGGTGAAAAGAGAGAGCGTTTGTGTGTGCGTGTGTGTGTGTGTGTGTGTGTGTGTAGGGACTGGTGTAACCAGAGGGGTTCTACTGAGCGGAGGAGGGGTGTTTAAAGGGGTGTTTATGTTTAAATGTCTGTGTGTGTGAGAGAGAGAGAGAGGGAGAGAGAGTGTCAGAGGGGGCATCTGTTGGCTTCCTAGGATCTCCACAGGGAGCAGGTGCGCATGTTAATGAAGGCAGCTGTTAGACAGAGCTCCTCCCCCTCTCCCCCCTCCCCCTGTCCCCAGATGGGGGATGCTGACAAACCTCTCCTTTTGGGACACAAATGACTTATGCGAGGTCAGCTGTTACAACTTGTATCTCTTTCTTCCACACTCCATTCTCACACCTCTCTTACCTGTCCCTCCTCCTGTCATTTCATCACTGTCCCTCTCTTCGTGGCATTTCTACACTCTCTATCCCCCTATCCTATCTCTCAATCTCTCCCTTTATCTTTCTGTAAGTTGTATGCTTGTTCCTCCCCGTTCTTTATTCTCTTTTACTCTCCCTACTCGCCCCACCCTACTCTCTTTTCTCTCTGTCCTGGGTTCCTCCCCTGGCTGTCCTCAGGAAGGGCTGCGGTGTGTATACAGTGCAGGTCTCAGATATCACACCTGCCTGTTGACACACACGGATACGCAGGCAGGCAGCCAGCCAGCCAGCCAGCCAGCCAGCCTTCCTCCTGCAGCAAACTCTAATAGCTCCCTCCAATGCACACAGGCTGCTGCCGGTCGCAGAAGCCTGCTAAAATAGTCTGTCTGGCTTTGAAGTCTCCCTGGCTCCAAGAGACTTCACTTTGCACCTCTACACCAAAGGTAAACAGAGCCTTGGAGCACTTACTGGAGGGAGCCAGAGTGGCTTTAGGGGTCTTTGTATTGGGGGTCACATAGAAACGACTTTTGTGAGAGAAAAAGACGGTGGTTGTGAGAGACAAAAGAAGCAAAAGAAGGTTTTTGTGTGTGTGTGTGTGTGTCCTGTCCCCTCACTGTAATGGATCTTCCTTTTGGTCGTAGTCAACCCTTAACCCCCCCCCCCCCCTTCCACCCCACTCACATACACACATGGGACACCACCAGGCCACGGCAACACAGCCCGGCAACAGGTCTCAACCAGCGATGCAATGCCCCCTCGGGCCACAGCAGATGCTGCCCTGACCCCTGACCCCAAACACATTTGTGACTCTGGAACAACCCCCCCCCCCCCTTCCTCCCAAACTGGGCCTGATCTGCCATCTGCCACTCTGGGGTGACTTTAACCTCCCCCCCTCCTCCCTCCCCCCGACACACAAAGGCAGAGCCACTCTCACTGTGTAGGGGACATACCACTGCTGTGGAAAATGTGTAGAAGAGATGCAGTGTGTGTATGTGTGTGTCTGTGAGTGGGAGAGACAGGGAGAGAGACAGAGTGGGAGAAAGAGAGAGAGAGAAAGAAGAGTCTCGTGCCTTCTACCATCATCCTGTTTGTCACGGTGATCTCCTCCCCCCCCCCCTCCCCCTCTCACAGGGGGTTTTTGTTGGGTAGATATTCAGCTAGTTCCATCTAATCATTAGCCAGGACCAGACCCAGACATCTGCCAGAGCATAGAACAACCCTGGTGGGGGACATGAGGGACGGCCAGACCTAAGAGGTCCATCAGTATAACTGTCAGGTAAGACTCAGAACAACCGTCATCTTATTTTCTCCATTAGGCCCTTTGTTGTCAGTGGTCTGTTTCTTACTACACTGATATTTGCCTGCCTGCCTACCTGTCTGTGTTGGAGTGACACAGAACATTTACACAGCATGTAGAAACTGGCTGAACCCTTTCAGTTGGCACACCAGCTTCAAATACCTAGACAGACTCACAGACAGACCATTTATTTTTAGCCTCATACAACCCTCCAAGCTTCAACATTGAGCGGAAACTTTTATTCTAAACCACATCATCACCCCCCCCCCCCACACACACACACACACACACATAACCGCCAAAGAGTCAACACCACCCTGACTGATGTCTCTAGTCAGATCACTTTCATACATGGAATTCCAAGCCCCCAAAAATACAGACTCATCCTCAGAATAGCGCGCCTGACATGCCAGGTGGGTGTGTGCGAGTGAGTCTGTGTGTGTGTGTGTGTCATCCACCTTCAGCTTCCGGCGGCAGGTTTATTTCAGTGGCGGCAGGAGGGGTGTGGTCCGGCGGTCCTGACATGGCCGCCACATTCCACCTCAGGGTCTAATCACGGATAAACACCTGCCCGCAGAGGCCCCGCCCCTAGCTCTGCTTACCGTCGACAACACATATTCCCCTGTGACCTCTGGTTGGGGTGGGGGCAGTAAAAAGGGCTGTTGTGATGGAGCTACAGATCCTAACGGATAGGACAGGACGCTGATATTACTCTTTGCCCCCCTTCCAAGACCTTCTCAACCCTCCCTGTCACACAAACGACCCCAGCAAACGAGCCCTTCCTTCCCCTACCGTACGCCCCAGTGCCAGGCTGGGACGTCAGAGGAGCTGGTGTGTCTGTGTTTGACAGGCCGTGCTGGGGCATGTGATCGCTCAGCACCCTCTACGGTGAGCCGTGGCCTTATCTCGGCTCCTCACCAGACAGAACCCTCCGCCCTCTGATCTCCCAGTCGTGAGGATCTCCAGACATAGTGCCACCGATCCCCCCCCTCTACCCCGATGAGCCTCACAACCCCCCCTCGCCCCTACCCAGACCAGCCTCACCTCTCCGGGGCTCCTCCTCTATGTCCAGCCTCTCTTTTTGGGACCCCAGAACCCCACTCCACCTCTGTTCTCAGATCCTCGCCTCACCTCTCCCCCCCCCCCCCCCCCCCACACACACCCCACCTTCCCCCAGGCCTGCAACTATGAGGGTCTTAATTTAGGCCTGGAGGAGATTAGAGTACCTCCTCCCTCCCTCCTCACCCCCTGGTCCATATCAGAGGCATGTGGGGAATGGTGGACCCTCCGGAGGGGTGTGGTGGTCCGGGGCTTAAAGTCCAATAAAAGTCCAACACCAGCCTGGCCTAGCTGCGCTCAGCACACTTGACCCTGGCCTGCACTTGGCTGCTCCTGATACGGCCAAAAGCCACGACAAGCTGAGGTTTACCAGAGCATGTGCAAAAAGAGAGGGAGCACGAGAAAGAGAGGTAGCAACAGAGAGGGAGAGAGTGAACAAGATAAAGGCAGGGGGGGGGTGAGATCAAGTGAGTGGATGGAGGGATGGAGATCTGTCTCCTTAGTGCAATTCGACTCTCTACTCTGTACATACCTATACTGGGGGGGTATGCTAGATAGGCCCTACTAGTCTAAATGGATGCTTGGAATGTTTACATAATACCGATTTCACAATGAATCTGTACCAGACAGCACTGTGAAGAAGAAAAAAACACAACTCACTGCATCTTTTATAAGATACACCAGGGCAGGTTCACATTTTAGACTAGCTGAAATGGATCGCCACACATGAAAACACTTAAGTCACACTTTCAGTTTTCTATCTGGGATCTATTTTGGATCAAACGTTGTACGTTCTTATAGTGGCGGGGGGGACAGTCAGCCAGCATTTTCGACAGACAGCATGTGTGTGTGTGTTTTAGGTGTCTATTATTGAACAGCTACCTCAAACTAAAACAGCGTCTTTGACAGAGAGAGATGAGAGACAAGCGCCAGCCTTGAACAGGACAGGGGTCACTACAGCTGAGGTGGCAGGGTAACTATGCCTCAACCCTACACCAAGGCCTGTGACCCTGTGACACACACACCAAGCATATATGCTGAATTTGACTCGCACATACACGCACGCACATGGCTGTCCCCAATAAGTCTTTAACTAGTCTGTATAGCCCGAGCGTTGAAGCACTGTGCGAAACAGGAAACTCAGGCTTCCAGTTCAACTCTCACTTCTTCAAATGGTGTCTGAGGAGGGCAGTAATGAGCTTGAAACGACAGCAGCGAGGTGCCATGAGGATGTACGTTGGCGTGTTCACAGCAGAGATCTGAGTCAGTGACCTCGTTGTATAAGATCGAATACTTTTCAGATGGGGGGGGGGGGGGGGCAGGGGGCTGAATGGGAAGAGGACGTAAAGATAACAAAACGTGTGCGAGTTTCCTGTTATCTAATCTTATTGATAGAGTTTGTATCACGTACTACTGTCGAAACACCCTTTTATCCATTTCTATCCTGCGATAGGATCCCTCTTGTGTTGTTTCTGTACATTCCCAGACAGATTAGTGACTACAAACAAACATTTTGCAAGCAAACTTGGATCCGTTTGGGTTCCTCGCCACCAACATAACCTAGCTACTAGAGGGTAAACAGGAAGTACGCTAGCTCCTGTGCTAGGAATGATCTGTGTAGAAAGGCTGGGATTTTTTTTTTTTAAGTCTATTTTTGGCACTGAAGGACAGAAAACACAGAACGGGTCGGAGGCGGGGTTTTATTTTAGAAGAACTTCCTGTTTTCTGTGGAGGACTAGGAGCGTGAGGACCCACGGGAAAGCAGAGCGGAGGGAAACTGGTCTGGGGTGCCGGGTCACATCCTGAACTAAGGCCCGCCCCTCTACATTCTGGACCAACCCTAAAGCTCTACTGCTCTATTCCCAAAGCAAACCCAGTGCCCTCGACCAATCATCAAGTCGATCGGTGCTACTGCCTCACACTCTGGGACAAATAAACAGTGGCACGGTGGCCTCTCAGCATGGACATTGCACGTTCTCCCCATACTCACATTCCCTCCGCAAAGAACCCCACTAAAAACGGAAACAATTGCTCTCCTTCCCCTGCTCCTAGCCAGGACATGGGCGAGCCAGCGGACTCGGCCCCTGCACGCTGCCAATGTGGCTGTCTACTGTTCCTGGCTGCCCTGGAGGGAAGGACAGCATCGGGATGGGCCAAAAGTCATTTCTCCGGTGGACACCCTGGCATGCGTGTGTGTGTGTTCCGCCCCTCCGTGCGCGTGTGTTCACATTGTGTGAAGTGAAGAAAGGGTTGTTGTTGTTGTCCATCGACCAACAACGAGGAACTGGAGAACTCCTAAACACTCTGCGTGTGACAATGATCTGCTCGAAAGTCGTTGACGTTAAAGATGTACGTTCAGCTTCTTGCCATGCTCCTTTATGGGACACAACAATATGTGTCGGGGCCTTCCACAAAACACAACACAGAACTCTGGAAGTCCCCTGCATGATCGCATGGAGGAACATCCTAAATTGGTTTTTCTACCTCTACACACACACACTTAATGTGTCCTGCATGCCTCAGTGAGTGTACGCCTCAGTGAGTGTGGCCTAGTATGAATAAACATGGCCTTGATAATTATGCAGGGAGCCGTGGTCGGGACGCTGCCCTCTGACCCCATCGAGCCGAACACAGACACACCTCAACCACCACCACCATCGTCATCCTCATCCCAGTATGGTGGATGGCTGTTGGGCTTGGTGAAGAGAAGGAATGACTGATGAGAAGGACAGAGGGAGTGAAGTGAGGAGAGCATGGAACGACAACCTTTCCCATCCCCCCAATAAACCCAGAGGATACTGCAGCTTCTGCTGCCGGTGGGAGCTGAAAGGCAGCTTTGTAGGGGGGAAGGGGGGGAGCGTGTCTTTCAAATCAGATATAATTGAGTTGTGGCCCCCAGGCTAGCGTGGTCTAGTGTGGATCCCTCTGAGGGCACCCTCTGTCTCAGCCAGCCATGGACAGATGCCCCCAGGCTCCGCCCACCCAGAAGATTCACAGCAGAGATAGAGAAAGGACACACACACACACCTGTGAACCAGGGGTTGGATGGATGAACCAAACACACACACACACACACCAACCACCAGGATGGTCAAGCAAGCCATTATTCCTACACCTGTTACCCACAGTTAATTATTTTTGTTTGTCTCATTTGAAGAAGAGGAAAAAAATCCTCCTGAACTGAAGCAGACTGGCATATCTGCTTCAAAAATATCCTACACACAGACTGTGTGTCTTTCTCTCTTCAAGACACATCCCATTTGGGCATGAGTCGACAATCACTCAAGCCTAAAAAATCTCCTTTCCTCTCCTCCCCCACTTGTTTGCTTTCAAATTTCAGCAGTTTACTCCAATGAAGACCCCCCTCACACACACACACCCTGATAACATCCAATCCAATTACATCTCACAGCCATCTGCTGCCAATGGGAGATCCCAAAGGAGAGTGCCTATTCAGCCACCAAAAGGCAGGAGGAGGGAGGGGGTAAGTGGGGGTGTCGTGCAGGGGTTTGGGGTGTACTCTGGAGTTTTCTTTTGGAGTGGGGTGGTGTGTGTGTGGGGTGGGTGGGTGGGGGTAGTTGGTAGTGCTCTGGGAAGCCCCACTCTGATTAGTCACACAGCATTGCCCTGGCTGGGAGACAATGGGAGCCGTGCGGCAGGCCTTCCCCAGCTGTCGCTCCATGAAAGAGCAGAAAAACAAGATTTAGGGCTGGGACGCGTCCCCTCACTGCGCCGGGGAAGGCTCCTGCATTCATTAAAGACCAGCCAGGAGGGGAGGGGAGAGGGGGGGCCACCTTTTGTCCGGCCACCCCTCTCTCACCTCTTCTGCGCTGTGGAATGAGGGCTCTCTTCTCTCACTACCTTTTTGTTTTTTAACCTCCTCTCCTCCTTTGGTGTTTTCTTTAGGGGAATGTGTGCCAGTGCTCAGAGGACGGGGAGGTTCCTGGGGGGGCCAGGGGAGCGGATGTCCATCGAGCCCCAGCAGAAGCTGTGCCTCCCGGGCCCCTGGTTGCCCGGCAAAGCCGCCCCAAAAAAGCAGGAATGATAGAGGGACTATGTGGCCCCCTCACCTCTCTACCCTACAGCACCCTGAAGTACCACACAACACTAATCGGGGGCCTTACAAATACGCCAACACCGCTCTCTGGACCTTACTGACTAATCCTGCTCTACCACAGAGCCTGAAAGAAGTTCACACAGGCCCAGCCCTCGATCTCCAGCACTGAGAGGAGACCTAAACCAACCTCCAATCCCTTAATGAGAGACTCTGGGAGCCTAAATTGAGGCTGAGCCTTGTGGTTTTAACTGTGTGTTCACTGTTCACACACTGGTTAATAACATGGTAGCTGGGTTTTTTACACTCACTTGCATTCTCCGTTTCCGTCTGGGGAGGCCTCACACCTCCCTCCGTTCAGACATGATTCAGTGGGCAGAGAGCATCTTAGACCTACGGAGAAGAAAGAGAAGGGTTACAAAGCAGCCATAGACCATCTCTTGCATTTTCTCAGGCATTCATTTGCACTCCAATGTACACGAAGACAATACAAACGTTTTTTTTTGTTATTCTAACCGAGATTATTATATTATTATTTAAATAAACAAATTATTTTAAATAACTTTAATAGTGATATTGAGTATCTTGGAAGTGTATTTTCATTTATTCATTCGTTACAGTCATCTGCGGCTTCCCAAGGGACAGCTCGGGCTCGTGGGCACTGGAGGCCAGCGGTGGCGCGCGTGGTGCGTGGCTTTGCAAAGCACGCTCTCGGGGAAAGCGCAACAGCTGCTAAGCTCAGATGCGCTAACAAAAGAAATCAGAGTCCAGCACGAGCCATAAAACACTCTCCAGTGGCATTGTTTACGGGCAGACGGGAATAACAGCACCCCCCACCCCCACACGGGACTCACACACTCTCCCACACACAGAGACAAAAGACCCCCATTCCCTCTCCTCACCCCTCACCCGCTCCGGCAACACACGCACAAACTTCTTTTCACCCATTATCATGATCCCCGTTCAATTCCACAAATTTGCGCTCGCGCCACCAAAGTTTTTCCGGCCCAAACCGGGTCAATGTGAAAAAGGACAAATGTGCACAAAAACAAATTATAATACTGACTTTGACTAGCTTGTAAAATAAGCTTAGTAAAAACTATCTTAATAGTAAAAGTCGAACTACCTGCCACCCAGTCAATGTTTTTATTTGGGTCAAAATTAGCATGTTCACTAAAACCCCACCTATAAATGGTTTGGAACTCTTTAAAGCCAACACAAACATCAAAATGTTTGCATCAACTGTCTCTGAAATCTACTGTGAGCACAAAAATAGTTGCACGAAGCCGATGTTCCAACAGTTGGCTGCACCACCCAGCGCTTGGTTCCCATGAATAGCTCCTCAACGATTGAAAATAGTTTTAATAATTGACTATGCTTAACGATGCAACAAAAATGTCGATAGAATGTTTTAAAAGCTGTTGCATCTTCAAAAACTATGCAAAATGTACTTCAAATTAGACGCAGTTTGAACATTGGGAGTGAAAAATCGAACAAAATCAAGTTGGGGCTCTAACTTTTTTCAGTCACAAAGATTTCACTTCAAGATTGGGAGGAATACTCGCAGTTACTAAAATTTATATTACGAGACATTTGTAATATGGAAGCTTAATTTGCGATCAATTTACCTTGTGTTCTGACGATGGCTGGAATCAGAAATATCAGTTTCACAAAGATATGATACATTCCTTCTCTTCAACTTGACAAATGTCGTACAATTCCACGTGGGGTGTGCATAGATCCACAATTCGTTAACTCCAGAAGCGGCTCGAAAATAAATAAATATCCTTTTCTTAAATAAATAGAACCAGCCAGACGACTCACTCGTGAGCGGATCGTCTTGGGGGAGAACTCAATACATAGATGTTAACGCGCTCGCTCCTGTGTTCTGAATGATGTACCTTGCGCAACTCTGAAAGTTCTTCCACTTCTGCAGCCAATGGGGCTGATCCGTCGCGGGTAGGCTACAGCTATTGTGACTGCTGTCTTGATGTATGTTGTAATCGGGTAGTTATCTACGGTTTTGATAGTCAATTCAATTTTACAGTTAATGCGTGTCACTAACTTGAATTTGATGCGGCGTAAATCAGAAAAAGTGTTGAAAAAAGTTCGTATAAGACAACCAGAAGACGATTTAAACATATATTAGCCTAAGTGTTATCCTATTTATAATTTTGAACTAAAAACCTTTGTACGTTCAAATCGTAACTTTAGTTTATACACCTCACTAGTAGCCATTAAGGCGTATAGGCTTAGCCACACCACATTTTATATCATCAAAAGAAACGGCAGGAAGTTCCTGGGACAGTGACATTTCTGTACTCAGAATTGAAACAAAGTCAACCACATGTCTGATGCTTCTTTCATGCCCGCTCTGTGTTCACATATTGTAGACTTAATCCAACTAAATTAAACTTTTCACAACACACGCCAATAACCCCCACCTCCACCATCAATACAGTCATATTTGGACAGTCACTGACTCATAACTACAACTAAAAATGCACTTTCATTTTTCTTTGTGTCTAATTATCCCACAAGTCTCTAGGGGGAGGTGGGGTGTGTATGCAACCAAAGAAGGAACACATATTTCAGTCTTATTTATGTGCAATGTTGCCTTTGTAGTCATGCAAGAAGCCCTCCCTGAGGTTTTCCCTCCTTCAGGACAGGCAAAACTGCCAGTGAGAAACTTGGAGTTTCATTGCCTGAGGGTATATCTTTTATTATTAACAGTGAAACTGCTGTCTGTCAGTGTGACAGATGTATCGACTGGAGCCAGGTGGGGACAGGTCTGCTGCTGCACTAGGTGTGGGAACGGTTGAGTAACCACCAGGGAGGAGGAGGAAGAGAGGCACGGCCAAAGAGAGATTATATCCACAGTGAATTTGTGAGAGAAGAAAGAGAGACCAGAGAGAGTGTTCACAGAGTTTGAGAGAGAAAGAGACCTAGAGAGAGAAAGAGAGAGACCCGGAGAGAGAGAGACCTGGAGGGAGAGAGAGAGAGACCTGGAGGGAGAGAGAGAGACCTGGAGGGAGAGAGAGAGACCTGGAGGGAAAGAAAGAGAGACCTGGAGGGAAAGAAAGAGAGACCTGGAGGGAAAGAAAGAGAGACCTGGAGGGAAAGAAAGAGAGACCTGGAAGGAAAGAAAGAGACCTGGGGGGAAAGAGAGAGACCTGGAGGGAGAGAGAGAGACCCGGAGGGAGAGAGAGTGCTCACAGTTCATTTGGGAGAGAGATAGAAACCGAGACTCAGGTATGAATGAGGGGGGAGTGTAGTATCAATTATAGATGGGAGGACATTTGTGTGTACATGAAGTGCAAGTGGTTTTTTCACACTCCCTTACCGTGAGAACTGTCAAATCGCTCTGACACACACTTCTGCAATCACTGTGCCAACTGTTGGAACATGCCCTGCCGGGCTCACACGCTCGTTACACGTTCAGGGACTGAGGTGTTGGAGAGGAAGAGAGTTGGAGGAGGAGTTAGAAACAGGAGGAGAGACTAGAAAAAAAGTGTGTGGGTGTGAAAAAAAGAGATCTCACCTGCAGAGATTCAAGAAAAGTGCCAACGCTGCATTTGTTTGTTGGCTATTAACTGAAAGACAATTGAGAAATGTGAGCCAATCTCTTTGCTGACGACAGACCTCGTGTTTGTTTGTGTTCAGATTAAGAACATGAGAAAATGCTTTGTAATGGTTTCACAGGGAAAGGGAGAAGGCTGGGAAAGCAGACCAGCCTGTATCAGACCTTCAGTTCAGCAACACACAGAGGTAAACACACAGCTGTCACACAAGAGGAAGACGTTTTTTTTTACATTGGAGTGAATATCTGTATTTGTACGCGAGCCAGAGTCGAAACCCTACTCTCCTCCGCTGTGTAGACCGGGCCAATCATAGTTCATCCTTCAACTCCCTTCCTTCCTGTCTTAAGGCAGAAATAAAGAGGGGTCGTAGGTTGTGATAAAGTAGTTGCGCTTCCTATAAAGGGCTGCATGATGTCATCCTACAATGACCTCTGCTAGACATCACGGGGAAGTATGGATAAGAGTATTGTTGCTAGTTGTTACTCAATGCACAGACAGGAAACCCGCATGGTTAACAGAGGAAGCTCTTTTATAAAGAGGTCACGTCTCAGCAGACATCAAGACGAAAGTGTCACTTCAGTCCGAGGACATGGTTTATAACATCTAAACTGAGGGAGGCGAGGGACAAGTGTATTTGATGGTTAAAATAGTGAATTGGTTGAAGCTTCCACATCATGATCCCTCTTTCCAAAAATCATATTTTTATTTGGAAGCAGTAGATGTTGGGTGAAGATGTACAGGGTGTTCGTTATCAGATCTTGAAAAGACGCCCCGTGAAGGATCTCAAGAGGAGGAGGGGTTCATTCATTTAGAGGGTGACTCAGGACAACAGATGTGGGGCTATCTGATGGGTGTTGATGTTCAGGTACTTAGCACATGTATCTGTGTGGGCTTGATGGCCTTGTTGATCCTGGGGGGGTCCGTTGAATTGGTCGTACACACACACACACACAGTTTGAGGTGGCAGGAATCAAAGAGAATGAAGGCATCACTTTACATGTGATGACCCTCTCAGTGATTGAGGGATTGTCCGCAATGTAGCAGCAAGCAGAATGTTGAAGGTCTTTTCGATTTAGAAGCTGACCCTTGACCCCTCCCTCCCTCACGGCACCAGGAACCCGTGTGTGCCCACTTCCCCCTCGCACTGGACACCAGTACACCCCACAGTCCTTTAGGTTTGGTATGGTTGCCATGGTCACCCTGGGCAGCTAACAGCCGACAATAATCTGTACCATAATAAAATCTACAACCAGAAACTACCAGCAAAAAGTAAAAACGACAATTTTACCATTGGGGTACTTTTAGTGACTGACAATGTTTGTAAAATGAGTATTACTAATTACTAATATTACGAAACTAAACTAATGTCTGTTCATTGTTTGTACCATTCTGCCTATTCTCGACAACTCTATCCTCTCATTCTGAGTGACAGCCACATCCTCGGTGCTTCTCCTCCTCCCCCCCTTCTCTCTCCTCTCCACCGGCTACCTCAGACAAAGAATCCTCTGCTCCTTATTGTCCCCTTATCCCAGGGGTCAGGGGTCAACCTGAACAATGACCCAGCTCGATGTCAGAGAGGAAGAGTGACAGGACAGACACAAGGAGCTGATCAGTAGACATACATACATACGTCAATACACACACACATACACACGCATACACGCACATACATGTATACACACATTCACACATACATACACATACATGTATACACACATACATACACACACACACACACATTCACACATACACACACACACATTCACACACATACATGTAGACAGTACGTACACACATATTCCAATGTATACCTGTACTTGTATTTGTTACAAATGGCAAAAAAAACAACTTGAAACTACATGGTACCGTTTGGAAAGCCAGACAGATTCATTCTACTAAAACATGACAAGGGTTTTATTCGTTAATGAAAATTCTTTATGAAAAAGGCTTAGTCATTGATTGGGCCAAGAAATCATCACTCAATCCTACAAGTGTGAGTGTTATACCATCCAAAGGGGTTTGGAGGGCGAATGTCATCTACGACAGTGTGACTTCCTGCCAGAGAGGAAAAGACCACAGAGAGAAGATTTAGTCTGCATGAGGCCAGAAGCTATAAGACTCATACTAAGAATTTGGGATTTGAATTTGCTTGTGTTAGTCAACAGGAATTATGGCGAGAGAGCAAAGACACTGTGCTGTTGTACAGGAGTGTGTGTGTTGTGTGTGCGTGTTGGCATGGTGTGTGTGTGTGTGATTTGTGTTGATTCCTATGAAGGTGACCCAGCTGTAAAGGAGTCTTGAGGGACTTATGTAATTACTTGACACTTCCGCTTTCTTTGATGTGGCTTCTGGGAGTAGCAGGATCTCCTGGCTGCTGGGGTCTTATGTGGCTGTCTGGGTGTGTGGGGGTCTTCGTGGCTGTCTGGGTGTGTGGGGGTCTTCGTGGCTGTGGTCTGAGGGACCAAGACTGCAGACTTCACACCCCCCCCCCCCCCCTCCCCAGGGTATGTTTTGGGAAAGAGAGACGTGGGGTGAGGGGTACCCAGACCTATCTGAGAAGGAAATAGGTGGTGTGAGGGGGGGGTCAGTCTGTTCTTATCTGTTCACCCACAGAGTTGGCTGGAGATTCACTTTACAGACCAGAGTCCGGAGCAGTAAGAGAATGCAAGCACCTTCTTTTGTAAGTGAAAACTTTATTAGCATTTCAACTGAGGGCGGTGGAAATTATATGCATAAACAAGCCCATGGTGTTTCTCTTCAATTCTGAGCTTGCCTATGTTGTGGCGTCAGACAGTTTGCCCCTGTTGTGTGTGTGTGTGTGTGTGATATCAGCTGACCAACAATGCGCTGCCATAGGACAATGGAACACAGGAAGACCCTGGCTCCACTCAGACCATGGGGACTTTGGTACATACCTGTGCACGCTCTCTCACACACACACACACTTTCACACGCACGCACACAGACATGCACACAATCTCACACCCACCCACCCTCACACACATACTTGTACCTACATGCTCACACACATCCCTTCACACGCACAAACACACGCACGCACTACTTTCTTTGTGTGTCAGTCCCCTGGGGAGTTGCCACTGCTACGTCGTAAACAGGCTACGGTGGGAAGAGTGTCACCTTGGCTTTACACACTCCAGGAAACGGGCCCTAATTCACAACACAGTGACAGAGAGGACAGCTGAGGCAAAACACACACACACACGCAGTTTTTCGCTCTACTTCTCATTCTAGTACACGCATAGAAGACTGTGAGAGCGCCACTCGCACACACACACACACACACTTTGGGAAAAAATTGGAGCTGAATGCAGCACCCGCAGCCCCACTAAGTGAGCACACTTCCGTCTCTCCAGAAAGCGCTGGACATGACCCGTGGCGGGGCTCCGGTGCGTGGTGCCAGGGACCAGGGGCCGGCAGACAGCCCGCCGAAGAGTGGAGGGGGGGGCAGCGGGGACGCGAGAGCCGGCAGTTGGGCTTTAGAGATCCAGTCAGCCGGGTGGTAATGGCCGCCCGGCCGGGGCAGAGTTGCACAGTCGGAGGTCTGTGTACTCCTCCGAGCCCCTCGGTCCTCCCCCGTCCCTCCTGTCCTCCCTCCATCCTCTCCTGTCTCCCCCTTTCTCCAGACCCCTAGTCCACCCCTCTGGTCTGAGTCTTTATCCAGTCATCACCCTTGCATCCCATCACTCTTTGCCTCCCCCGTCCTTCTACTTCCCTAACTCCCTTATCCACCCCCCCACCACCACCACCCCCCACCCCACCCCGGTCTTTTGTGCTCCCCCAGTCCCCTGGTTCCTCTCTGGGCAGTGTGGCAGTGTGTGGCTCTCCTGCCAGCCAAACAGCCACAGTCACCCTGGATCTGGGGAACAAAGCCGCTCTCTGTCTTTCAGACTGCCGGCTGCCTCCTCTGCACCTCCTCTGCACCTCCTCTGCACCTCCTCTCCTCCCCTGCACTCCTCTCTCCTGCCCCCCCCCCCCCACTCTCATCCTCGCCCACACCCACATTCTCTGGCCCTGTCTGTCCTACCATGCCCCTGACTCACCTGCCCCCCCCCCTCCTCACTTTGTCTCTCCTCACCCACAAATTCTCCCCCCCCCCCCCCCCCCTCCCGCCCAGACTGTCTTTCCCCAAGTCCAGGCTAGCCACTGGACCTGCACACCACAGCATGCTCCTCCGGCTGCCTCCTGGCAGCGAGACCATGAGTCTGACCCCTGTCCTCTAATTAGAGAACAGAGAGGGGAACAAGAAAGAGGGGAGGGGGGATTAGAAAGAGAGGGAAGAGAGATGGGTTTGAGGAGAGGGGCGGGTGTCCGAAAGAGAGAAGGAGACGGATAAAAGACAGAGAAAGAGAGAGAGAGAGGGAAGGAATGTTCAGAACATTAGCAAAAGACCTTCTGAGAGAAAGGTAAAAAGAGAGGAGGGGAAAGAAAGAAAGAAAGAAAGAGGAAAAATGAAAGAAAAAGAAAGAATGAATGAAAGAAAGACTGTGGCAACTAAAGCGCTCATTACTGGCTGGCGTTGTGCCTACTCCAGTGCAGAGAGGAACTGAAGCAGGACCTCTATCTGTTGGAGTAATCAAAGACACATCTCACAGGCAGAACAATTAATGCCCTGTTGGAGGCTTAGAAATAGTGTGTACGTGTATATGTGTATCTATTTATGTGTATGCACAGCGTAAGGAATTAAAAGTGTGTGTGTATCTATTTATGTGTATGCACAGTGTAAGGAAATAAAAGTGTGTGTATGTGTTTGCGTGTGTCAACGTGCTGGTGTGTGTGTGTGTGTTTGTGTCTATTTACGTGAATACAGGGGAATTGAAAGTTTGTGTGTGTTTGTGTGTGTGTTGTGTGTGTTAGGGGTGAGAACGTTCACTGAGAGAGGAGATATTTGTTCAGCCGGAGAGTTGACTGATGAGATTAAGCGCTGTAGCTGTGGAGGTGGGGGGGAATGTAAACAAGGAGCAAGCTGAGAGAGAGAGAGAGAGAGAGAGACAGAGAAGACTTGACTTCAGTCATAGAGAGGATTCAGCTGCTCTTACCCCTCTCTCTTTTTCCCTACCCTCCCTTCCTCTCTCTCTACCTCCCTCCCTCTCTCTCTCTCTCTCCTTCCCCCTCTCTCTTTCCCTCTTTCTCTCATTCCCTACTTTGGTCCTATCTCTCCCACAGGCAGGTGTGGATTTTTGGCCAACCCCCATACAATCAGTTTATGAGTGTAAGTTTGTGTTTGTGAGCGTGTGTGTGCATGTGTGTGTGCGTGTGTCTGTGTGTGAGAGAGAGCTCTAAGAGCAGTTTGTCTTTTCCCTGACACAGCAAACCTGTTGTTTCTCTTCTTCCCACACTTTAGAGGAAGCTCTATTAAAATAGTAGGCGACAGAGAGTAATGAGTTTTCACCTAAACACACTCATGTTTGCACTCATGTTTGCACACTAATGGACACATACATTGACTGCTGGGGGGGTGGGAGAGCAGGTCTATGGGGGCACAGGGGAAGTGTGCATGCGTGCGCGTGTGTGTGATCAGGGTCACTCTGCTCGGAAATCTGGGCTGTGTTATACATGTGAAAGTGGGAGGCAGGCTCGGCTACACAATGAATCGTATAGGGGGCTTTTGGTTTACACAAGGGGGCATTTTGTATGTAGCTCTCTCATAGGAACCAACCGCTAAAATAATGCGGGGCAGGGGGGCACAGCATACCATTTGGGGGGACATTGCTTGGAGCCGACCCTGGTGGGAGGGGTGGGTTGTTGTTGGAGTGTGGGGGGGGGTTCTCTTTGGTTTATCTTCACCCCCCCCACACACTACTGCCTATCCTACTGTGTCAGACTTCGTGGAAAATGTGCAAATCATATTTTCAAACTCCCTTGTGGAGCCTGTTGACTACATCACAACACAAGCCATGGAAAATGAAACATTCTATTTTCAAACATCCCTATAGAGGCTGTTGACTACCCCATAATACCAGCACGCTCATCAATAAACACCCTGTCCTCCACCCTCTGCCTGGCCTGGGTGGAGGTTCCTTGTGGCCATTTTGAGAAGTAATCTGACGTCGTGAGGGGGTGAGAAGGGGGGCTGGGGGGGCATGAGGAGAGGGGGGTGAGGGTGGGTCTGGTTCTGTTATGTTGGTGTTTATTTCAAGGCACACCTGACAGGCTCTCTGTCCATAGAAGTGCCGAGGCATGGCATAAGGATCTCTCTCATCACAAACTGACGCGTGGGGGGGCGTCTATGGAGAGCGTGTGTGTGTGTGTGTGTGTGTGTGTGAGGGAGAGAGACTCTGAGACCTCGTTGGCCCATCACTTTCCACGTTCATTAAGCTGCTATACTGAGCCCGTGAATGTAAAGACAGTCCATATTAACCCCACGAGCGACAGAAGCCATCTCAGCTGTCTGTGGTATCACTTTCCATCCAAATGGTTAGTGGGAGGGGGGGGGCTGGGAGGAGGGGGCGAAGGAGGGGGTTCCGACAACTGCCATCATGACCTTGCCCCCCCACCCCCCGGCTCCCCCTGCTCCCCCCCCCATACACACGCACACACACGCACCCTTCACTCCCCAGCCCTCCGCAGAATCTGAAGGAAAGAGGTGGGAGGAGTAACCCATGCTCACCAACTTCTCCCTTATCCCTGTCCCTCCTGCCGCTTGTCAATCACACGTAGGTTCTGGGGGTTAGGCCTCCGGAGGGGGTCTGATGGTGGGGGGGGGGGGGGGGCCTGGTATGAGACACACAAGAGACCCTAGCATGTTAGCATCTCCGGGCATGTCTGGAAGAAGGGAGGATGTCTGAGTGTGTTTATATTTAAGAGGACGGGATGGCGTGTCGCCCGCGTCCCTTCCGTTGATGCCAATCTGTCACCTTGTGACAAACAGCCTGCCAGGAATAAGTCTGTGATTAGTTAGCGCCGTCTGAATCCCATTCCTTCACAGGGCTGGGAGAGGCCAGGGAGAGAAATGTCAAAGATAATTCCTCTCATACCTCCCTCCATCCCTCCTTAGCTTTTGCCTTTTATCCCTATCGATCTATCTTTCTATCTGTCCATCTGTCTATCTATCCACAGTAACTACTTTTCGGTCTCTTTATCTCCCTTTCTCAAACACATGCTCTCTCTCTCTCTCTCTCTCTCTCTCTCTCTCTCTCTCTCTCTCTCTCTCTCTCTCTCTCTCTCTCTCTCTCTCTCTCTCTCTCTCTCTCTCTCTCTCTCTCTCTTTCCCACTCCCTCTCAACTGTCTCTCATGTCTCTCTTTCCTTGATGTCTCTCTTCTTCCCCAGAGTGGCTGCCAGAATGTACAGTATTTCCATGTCCCTCCAATCACAGTGCGACCCGGGTGCTACTGGGAGCTAGAAGCCCCTGTGCCCCCTCATGATACTCAGCCACTGTTCTGGCCCGTCACACCAGCTGTGCTCCACACAGAAGAGACATGGGTGGTCAAAGAGACTCCATCTTGTCGTGAAACTGTACTGAAAACTGAAAAAGCGCTTACGTAGGGTTGTTCATTGTCTGAGGGGCCGAGACTAGCAAAACTCGAGACAATTTACAGTAGTTTGCAGGCACTCAGCAACTCCATTCAACTCCTAATCTATCAACCGGAACGTGTTGATAAGTAGCATGTAGTTTACGTTAGGGTGCGTGTTGTGGTTTGGTGCGTGTTGTGTCTTTTACAGTAATGGGTCACTCAAAACAAAGTTTTGGACCCCCATCGTAGATCCTGTGCACCGCTCAGACTGAGTAAAGAGCTTTCCGAGGGCCCCAGGACGGAGAATAACACGAGCTCCTGATGACCGCTCGTGCTGTGTCTTCACATTAGGCCTGTCATGTGATCCTTAATGTGTGGGGGCCTCACGACCAGGGTTGAGGAACGGGGGGGGGGGGGGGGGGTTGTTGAGGAGGGTGAGAGACGGGGTGAAGGTCCTCAGGGGATGCTGGAGGGGTGTGTGCAGCAGCGGGCTGCGTGCCGTCGGGCAGCCGTCGGGGTGGGGGGAAGGGGGGGGGGTGAGGGACATGGTGCCAACAGCTGCCGTGGTGAAACGCTAACCCCGCTGAATGCTGGGCCCAAGCCCCACCGCTGGGCAGAGTGGAGAGCCACATGCCAGTGTGGGGCCAAGGTGGTGGTGGTGGTGGTGGGGGGGGGGGGTCTCACAGCTGACGCCGTGGAGAAAGGAGAAGCGACCCCTGTGAAATGGCCCATTAGAGGCTGGTTAGAACCCGGAGAGGCCAGAGTTCCAGCATGTAAAAAGGGAAACTCAACACCTCTCTGACAAGGAGTGAGCCAGACCGCAAGCCACAGACACCGTGACCGGGGCCGTCTTCAGAGCTCTTCGACTTGTCCTCCCCCAGATGGCCTTGCATGAATAAACCAAGAATGTGGAAAGGGGACTTTTATTTTGAAGGCCCGGATTTTTACTACAAAAAAAGTTAAATTTACTTAATCATACTTAATCATACTTCCTTATATGGAGACCCCGGCCCCCCTTCAACCCCCCATCCCAGGGTGTCACTTTGTGGCCCCACCTGCTTCTAATAGAGACATGAGCAGCAGAGTGGGGCCTGCGCCAGTCTGTGGGAGCCTCTGTTTGTGTCTTAGGGTCCCGGTCCCCCAGGGGAGGGGCAGCAACAGATGTGACGTCGTCCCCCCGCCACTCCCTCTCTATCCCTCAGCTTACTCCCGTGGTCTCCTACTTCAGTGCTCCTGTCTCCCTTCTTTCGACTTATTTTTTTCATACACCATATAGACAGTGAGAGAGAGCGAGAGAGAGCGAGAGAGAGCGAGAGAGAGAGAGAGAGAGAGAGAGAGAGAGAGAGAGAGAGAGAGAGAGAGAGAGAGAGAGAGAGAGAGAGAGAGAGAGAGAGAGAGAGAGAGCGAGAGAGAGAGAGAGAGAGAGAGAGAGCGAGAGAGAGATATTGAGCACAACTCTGCTCTTTCCTCTTCACCTCACTGTGTTACCGAATCTCAACGGATCTCAACATTGTTCTCACACCATTGTTGAGAATAATTTGCGGAAGAACAACAACTTTCCGTTTGTATTTTGTTCTCACTTCTTAAAACGGGACAAAGCGTGAACAAATCTAGAACCCTTATGCAGAGGGAGGCAGTGTTGTAGTGTGCGTGATTCTCTTTCATGTGTTTTTTTCCATTTCCATTTTCCAGCTACATTTGAAATGTTTTTCATTTGGCAGAGGCTTTTTAAAAGCAGCATATATATCTAATAGTAAATCCAGCAGATTATCAAGGATCAGAAGTGCACATTTCAGTATTTCAGTGGTTAGTGCCCAAGAACAGTATTTTTATCAATTCCTTTTATGGTCGCTTTCTGTAAACCCTCTTGGGTCCAATCATGACACAGTTCCTATGAAATTGGACTCTAGACTACACTGCCCCCCACTGGTGGTGGGGGGGGTCATGGAGAGGCTCCTGGGAACCAGATTCAAAATCCAAAGAATAGGTATAAGCAGCAAGATAGAAGCCAATCATATACTTTGGATGTCCTCACAGGGAAGTGTAGACTTCAGGGAAAAGAATGCGGTGGCCTCAGAACTGTTCGTCTTTGAATGACATGCTTGCTCCTATTGGTTCCCCCTGGCACGCTCACTGTCTGTCGGAGCGTCCAGATACGCTCTCATCCTGTCGCTCTCCGCTGTTTGGCTTGGCTCACCTCCACCGTTTGTTTTCTCTGGAGATTAGATTATGAAGATGGCTGATGTTGCCTGTTTGATCACTTAAGCAGCGGGGTCCCACAGTCCTACTGTCCCACAGTCTCACAACACACAGACACACACACACATAAACACCCAAGCACACAAGCACACACGGCCGCATACAAACACACACACATAAAGCTTCAGAATACCGTGGGAGCAAAGAAAAACCCATCCGTCGAATATTTCCTAGTTCTCTCCCCCCCCCCAAACTCGCACAGAAACACACACACACGTACACACACACAGTGTGTGTACGTGTGTGGCATGGGCTGCTTGACCAGTTTACAACCAGTAATTTACAGTAAAAGGCCAGGGCGCTGTTGAGTGCTGTCACATCATATTTAGGCTGTGAAACATCTGTTGGTTTTTAGATGAAGCTTTTCTTTCTCATGGTCTTCTGACATCTTTGCTAAATCTAAAGAGAGAAAACAAGCATGAAAATATTCCAAACCCCCACACATTGAACATAAAACACAGGCTGACATACTGACAGTACTCTCTGTCTCGCATTGGGTAAATAATAAGATGCAGTGACTTTCAGTTACGGTAAACCGAAAGTTTTCTTGACTCTGGCTTTCAGTAATGTGAGGCAAATCTATCATTATCCAGAGTGGCGTGTACCTTGTAACGACAAGGCCAAAACTTGAACACGTGATACGTGTTCCCCTTCCTCAATTATCACAGCCAGAGTGTACTTAGGTGTGTGTGTTTTGGTTTCTTCTCCAACACATATTAATCCCTGTGGAAATTCTTGCTCTCTGCACATCCAAGGTGTTATCATCGATAAATGGATTGTTATCTAAGCTATCAACTCTTCTCATATCTTGACAGCTGTGCCCCCGCATACATGTCCCAGCAAGGAAGATACGTTTAGTCAAACGACCCTAGCCCCCCCCCCCCCCCCCCCTTCCCTTTGTTCACAGAGAGTCAGGCTAGGAGCAGACCGACAGGCTAAAGTCAATATTCAGGGGCTTATCGCAAGTTTAGACAGCAGTTAAGCAAACAGTCTCCATTCTCCCAGCTTCCCCCTAAACTACCCTAGTGAGAGGGAGGAGAGCCTTTCTGAGGGCAGATGAGACTGTTGTGTCTCTTTGGCCACCAGACCTGGGTCTATTACAAATGGAAGATCATGGAGGGAACTCATCTAATGCAACTAAACCAATGTGTTGTTCACCTCAGAACTCAGTGTTTGGTGGGAACAAAGATGTATACAGTGATTCACAAGTCCACACACACACACACAGTTTATGCGGGCTGCACTTACACACACTCAGATTGTTAGTTCAGGCTATTCATATATAATGTTTACATTAAGTGCCTGTGTTCCTTCTCTTCCCCTGGGTTGTAGCTTATATTAGAGAGGAGGATGTGGGAACTTGTGGGAGAGTATGAGAGAGTGTATGAGACCACAGTGGGCGATGTTTTCCCTCCAGAGGTCAGGGCTTTGTGCCAGGCCAAGGGGCTGCATGTGTTCTGTCCCTGCTTGCCCTGTGGCCCACTGGTTGTAGACTCACACACACACACATACGTATGTACACAGACAACATATATGTTAATCATAACATATACGCCACACACACATTGACAACACACACGCAGGCTGTAGAGGCCCTGTCCCAGCCTGCCCCATGGCCCACAGGCTCCAGACACACTCTGCTGAGGGGCCTGGTTTCGGTTGACATGTCTGAGCGAGAGTGGGTGGCAGGAAGGCGTGTGAACGAGAGGGAAACACGTGCAGCACACTGTTTCAAACGATGTGGAGGCGGTTTCACTCTACACACCCCTGTCCCTGTGTCTGTGTTGGTTCTTCTGACCTGAGGCCTAAACCTTTCAACTTTTAACCAAATTATGCATGTGGGGATGTGTCTCAGTGGGCTGGTTTGCTTGAGACTTTGAGAGGATGATGTAACAGTCATACACACGCTACCGTCTAAGTGCATTTTCTTTCACAGAATTCACAACTTGACCTACTTCACAGACACACATACAGTCAGTAAAGAGTATCTTTTGGCTTCTAGCATCTGAAAGGGATTAACTGATTCATTATTTTAATGGGACCAATGAATAGACATCCACAAATTGCTTTCCCTCCCTGAGAGCTCACTATGTGAACTGGGCAGAGGCTGTGGAGAGTCTAGAAGACCTCTAAGACTTCTAGACTCTTTGGCTGTGGGATGTCGCTTCCCTACTTTGTCTGACCATTTGTCGCCCTCTGTTGATACATTGATATAACTACAGTTGGGTTGTGGTGAATCTGGTTCTGAATCCAAATATTGAACATCAACGTTGATAAATGTATTGACATTAAGTGAATTGCTCCTAAATGTCCTCACTATAACCATACCATACTTCTTACAATTCTTACAAAATAACTATAACTGCACTGTATTTTCTCCTCCAATTGTGATTTCGAACATCACGAGTGAGAGCATCCTTCAGAAGGACACAAAGAGAAGGAGGGATAATAACAATACATCCATATTCTCAATTCACCTTCTAGAAACATCTAATAAAAAATGTTTTTAGCGATCCTAATTGCGTATCCAAGACACAAGAGGGCATCATTCGATCAAATCAATTTCCGGTTGATTATTAGCTGGATAAATACCCTTGTACACAATAAAAATTCCGATTACATGAATTGCAGATTACATTTTACTAAAATTATTTTTTAATTGCTATCGTCCATTTAACACCCACCTGCTGTAAAGCACTCAAAATTGACCTGTAGTGACGCAACAGTTGTTTGGGATTGTGACGTCCCATGTACACGTAGCCTAGTAGGATGTGTTCATTGAAGATGGCGGCGATGTGTCAGCCTCACTGTTCTGAACATTTGTAAGACTCTCATTTTCATTTTTCAGTATTTCGAAGTATATGATATCTTGGATTGTAAAGATAATTTCGTATTCCCAATATAATATTGAGCTATTTTGTTACAATGAGCATTTGAGAAATTAGCTAAACTGTACTGTAGGCTATTCGGTTAGCTTACTAGCTAGTCTGCCACGACTGGCTTGCTAACTGGTCAGTCACGTAAAAAGAATATGTCCGAAGTGAAGGTCCGATAGCGGATTGTGTGTCAGTCAGTCTTGGAAGATTATTGCCAGTATCTAGCAAATGCGACCATATAGTTACCTCGTAGGAAATTCTTCAAACAGAATTTTGTTAACCTGATTTTTTGGTTCGGTGCATGCACTGCCACTGTCTCGAAATGTACAAATCTGTCATCCAGCAAATGTTGCTATCTAACCTACTAACTGTCAAGAGTGTGGCTGTAGAAAGCGTAATGGTTGCCCAGTGTGATTAATGCGGTGTTAGTTAGATAATGATTGCAGATGTGCTTGTCAGCAAACTGGTCAACAATGCTGCGGTGTCATAAAATGGATGGGTAACGGCGAGTTTGCTAGCCAGTATTTATTAAACAGATGTGGTTAGATAGCTGACTAGGTAGCTAGCGAACCGGCTACCGTTAGCTAGATTGCTAACTTAATTACAATTCTGCTGGACGATTACACTTAGCATACAATACTAGTACTAGTAGTAGTGCCGTTACATAGTTCTATGTAACGGCAGGGCTTGGCTCTGAACGAGGGGGTTAGCTCTCGCCCTGTTTCAAGGCTATATTTCATTAAGCTATATACGCCTTGAATTGACTGCCAATGACTCTCACGTTTGCTGTTTCAAGGCACATAAGGAAGACTTCTTCTTGTGTGTTCGATTCCTGTTGATATTCCTTCAGGAAAAGTGTCTAAGCTCCAAAGTTCAAATGCAAGATTAGAATTATGTTTATCACTCTTGGCATTTGTGTTGACTGACAGTTTTGACAGTCAGACCCAAATGAAATCAACAACTGTTGTTCTACGTGTTGAGTCATTCAATAGAGAGGCTAGCTAAATATTTATCACCTGCTTCTGTAAAGACCATCTTAGTCAATTGGGTGAGTAAGCGTTTGGAAAGATTTTGCTGAACAAATCCCTAAGCTACTCTGGAATTTGTATGTTTTCTGCAAACTGGTAGAATGTGGTTGTGGCTGCATTTTTTTGAAGAAATGATGTGGCAATGAAACCTAGAGTATGTTTTGGGGATCTGGTGTTAATCATCAGGTGTCATATTGGGAAGCTTGCAGAGTTGTATAATTTCACACTCATTGTGACTTTTCTGACCCCAACACATTGGATTTCTTATGGTCAATAGTGATACATGAATGAGGAATTGTTCAAAATTTGCTTCAAGGACGTCATCGTCATTGGTTGCTGACTTTCATGATCATGCTTGTGTCCATACTTCTCTGATATGGCCCTTAATGCATACGTTGACATTGCCACGCTGCACGGATGGGCTAGGAATTGGATCACAGAGATGTAAATAAAGGTGTGCTTCTCTATCCGCATACTGTAAGCAGCACAGTGACTCACCTGTTTTCTTCTACCCACAGCCACGCCTGAATACAAACGTTTCAGTGACGTCCCTACAGAGTGGCTTGGTCTCGGGACCTTTCATACCTACAGCCATGCAACCCCCACCTCGGACAGGCCTCCCCGGGGCCTCTGGCCACCCTCCCCCAGGGGCCGGCCCCAATGCCTTTAGGAGAAACCGGCCCCACAAGCATACAGCAGGAGCCACAGTAGCAGCCGCCATGATGGGCCCCCCACCCGCTGCTCAGCCAATGACAGACCCCTTTGCTTTCGGCAGACAAGCCCCTCCACCAATGGCTGTGGGAGGCCACCCCGTGCCTCCCAATAGCAATCACCCGCCTATGCAAGCTCCTCCCCCTGGGATGTTCTCCCAGGCTGGTGCAGGACCAGGGATGCCATCTCAACCTCTGGAGGGGGGGGCCCAGGCCCTGCCTCCGCCCTCTTCCACCCCAGGTGTGAGTCTCTTCACTCCCCACAGTACAATGTCCCCTGTCCCTTTCCCAGGACAGCTCCCATACCATCCACCTCCTGGGCCGGAGCAGGGCTATTTCAATTCTAGGGATCCAACGCCCTCTGTGACCCCCGGACCTCCTCCCTTAGCCCCGGCCCCCCTGCCCGGCCAGGCACCCTACATCCAGGGCTACCACCAAGGCAACCCTTCCCCTCAACCAATGCCCTTCCAGCCTGTGCCTCCCTCCTCAAACCAATGGGTTCCTGACCAGGTAAACCGCCCCCCCTCCGTTCAGAACTATTTCCAGCCCACTAGTGACCCTCCACCTCAGCCGTTCAGTAACCCTCCCCAGACTCAGATGCCTCCACACACACACTCGCCCCACCACGCTCCTCCTACACCCCCCCACCCCCAGTCCTACCCCCACCCCAACCCCCAAGCTCAGCCTCCTCCGCAGCACCCAGACAGGTCCTCCAGCTCCCAGTGGCCTGACCCAGCCGGGCCTGCTAACCCTCTCCAGCAACACAACTCCCATTTTCAGGCTCAGAGCTACTTCAGCCAGAACTCCGGCCCCCAGGACTTCTGGTTCAACCAGCCCCCTCCGGAGTCAGCGTATCACCAGATGGGAGCTGGAGCTGGTCCTGGTTCTGGTCTTGGCTTAACCAGGCCCGACTCGGCCGGATCCCACCATGGAGCCCCCCCCGGCCCGGCCCTCCACACCCAGGACTCTGGCACCATCTCCATGTTCTTCAAAGGCAATGACGTGGAGAATGAGGAGACCCTGGCTGGAGAAGGACAGGCTGTGAACGGCATTCAGGGTCTTCCCGGAGGTCACCAACAACAACAGCACCCACCCCCTCACCCTGCTCCAGGTCCGGAGGTCCCCCTGGGCTACCGTGGACCTCCACCGCATGCCGACCCCTCAGTGCCCTACATGAACGACGGCAACTACGCGGCACCGATGAATCCCCACGCCCACCAGCCCACGGAGGCCCAGTTTGACCATGTGGAGAACCTGGAATGTGTCCCCAACCAGGAGGTCCTGCCCAGTGAGCCCCTGAGCATCCCAGCCGCCCAGGGAGGAGACCGCCCTAACCTGGAGACCCCTGACTCTGTAGCCCGGCCCATGAGGTCCGCCAGTGTGTCTTCCAGCTACAGCAACGTAAGCCACGGGAGTGGAACCGGCCCTGGTCCACGCCGACACCAAGGGATGGTGGGCACCTTTATCCAACAGGAAAGCCCTCGGCCCTCTGACGATGCCCTTTCGTCTGCAGCCGCTGGCGGGTACTTTGAGCAGATCGATACCTCGCCTGCTGGAGACTTGGCAGGGTCTCACCACCAGAGCCCCCAGGAGAGGATGTATCACAGCCAGACTCCCACCCCCAGCCCACCCAAGCCCACAGGCATCTTCCAGGCCAGTGCTAACAGCTCCTTTGAGCCTGTGAGGTCCCACAGCGTAGGGGTGCGGCCCGCTGAGGTAGACCGGGCGAGGATGGTGGCGGAGAAGGGGACGGATGCAGTACCTGGCAATCTGGAACAGCCACCCGACAACCTGGAGAATGTTTACGGAGCTGGAGCAGTGCTTGGTCCTGGTCCTGGCCCTGGTGCTGGACCAGGGGCTGGGCTTCCCCTTCTCACACACCCCCTGGGTCTCCCCCACTCGCGGCCCTCGTCCCGGGCCCACGTGGCCCAGCGGCCCTGTGAGAGCCCAGCCACCACTCTCTGGGCCCAGCACGACCCCGCCAGCCTGGGGGCCAACATCCTCCTCGCCCCAGCTGCTCCACCAGTGCTCACCCCTCTCAGGGAGCCCAGCTCTGAGGTCATTCAGCCCCCGGAGGATGGCCCCCTGGACCTTCAGCCTCCACAGCGCGCCTCTGAGAACATGGAGAATCCCCCCAAGGTGAGTGAGGGGCTGCTGCCGGAGGCCCCGGCCCACATGGGCTACGCCTCCCTCCTGGTGGAAGACTCCCTCCACCAGCCCATTCTGATCGCCCCGCCGGCATTCAATTACAGTGTCATTGCACCTCAAGCAACCAATCTGAGCAGCCCCAGGGAGACCACGCCTCCTGTGAGACCGCCCTCGCAGCCACCCGTGGCCAATCCTCCGCCAATTGGTCCCCTTCCCTTGACGTCCAATCCTAACCCGCTTTTTGCTCTTCCACCAATGAGCTTCGGTTCTGCCCCTATAGGACAAAACCCCCTCAATCTGGCTAAAGACAGCAGGGATGGGGTTAAACAAGAGAACACCCCCCCATTGCCTCAATACCGCCCCCCTCTCTCCAGGGGCCAATCAGTGAGTGGGGACAGCCACGCTTCTCTTCCTGTTAATTCACATGCTCCTCCTCCTGCCACAACCGTTGCCGCCTCCACCAATCATAATCAACCGTCAAATTTTGAGCTGCTTGATTTCTCTATGCACCAATCGCAGATCCCGAACCAAGCCACAGGCCCTCCTCCCACCCCACAGGGCCCGCCCTTGGCCAGTAACGCCCCAGGGTTTTACCTGCAGGTGACCAAAGACGCCCAGCAGGGGGTGCGAAGTGAGCGGAGTGCCCCTCCAGCACTTGCCCCCGAACCTGTTCCGTCCCCAGCGGCCCCAAGCATCCAGCAGCCGGTCCAGGAGCCCCTTAAGGTCCCTGAACCCCAGCCAGCTCCCCAGGGCCAGGGAGATGCCGCTTTAGCCCTGACCCCTGGAGCTCCACCACCCCTACAGAGGCAGCACCCACCCCCAGCACAGGGGCCTCCCGTGGGGAATGGACCTCCAACCACTGCTGCTTACCCGCCTGGACCTCCGGGACAGGTGCCTCCAGTCATCCCCCAGCAACAACCAGGGCCTCCACAGCCAGGCACCCAGCCGGCACCCACCGATCCCCCGCGACCGCCATCCTCCCTGGGGAGCCAGCACGGCTACGGCCCCCTGCCTCCAGTCCCCGGGCAGGTGTATGGAGGGTACTATGGGGGGACCTATCCAGAGTATCCAGATGGTAGAGCCCCCTATCCCCCAGGGCAGTACCCACCCCCACCTGTGGACCCCAGAGCACAGCAGTATTACCCGGTATGTATTGGAGACCTCACCCATCCATCCTGTTGTGATCGTTTTTGCAATTCTTTGGAAAGTTTGTGGGGGGGTGTTTGCAGGGGCATCTACTTGTCCCTTCTGTTCCCTTGTCTGGTTGATACGACCACATAGCATCGGTCAATAGGATACAATTGAAACTCTGACCTTTTTGTCTGTCAGGACGACCCTTACAGGCGAGCGGACCCTCGCTACCCCAGGTATGAGGGACCCAACCCAGCCTACCGAGACCCAGGGTACCAGTACCGCGAGCCCCAGGTGGAGCGGCCCAGCTCCAGGACCAGCCAGTACTCAGACAGACCCTCCTCCCGGTCAGTGGAGCCCTGACCTACCACCACCTGATCATCTTCTACAACAACATCAATGTTAATTGTTAGAGACCGTTGCTAATTGCTAGAATGCCCCCCCCCCCCCCCCCCTCTCCGTACTAAGTTTCACTTGCATAATAACCTGTACCTATAAACCATAATGAAGTCTAACTGCATAGCAGTTTCTAGTATGTAACTATAATGGTATTACTTAGGTATTTCTATGTAGTTACATTAGGGTTAATGTAGTGTTGCTAAACACTTCTGATCATGGGGACCTTATGTGGCAATGGAGTTACAGCAACGTGTAGTTAACCTTTTAGTATTCCTACTCTAACACACAGATTTACCCTAAAAGCAAATCCATTTTTGCAATTATTCAATATGTTGATGCTTGCAAATGAATCCCTCTGCTACATTCCGTTTATGTTTTGATACTTGGCTTTCCGCAGGCAAGGTTACCCTGAGGACTATCAGAGAGCAAACCGAAGTGCCTACGAGGATTACTATGCAGAGTACTACAAGAAACAGTACGAGTATGGAGGTGAAGGAAACACAAGCACGATGACATTGGAACAAGAGTCCCACTGCTGCGTCGCAGCATTGTAACGAACGTGCTAACTTTGACCATCTGGCGTCCGTGTGTCTTTGTGTGTTGTCTCAGATCGCAGCAGGTGGGAAGGCTACAACGCAGCTGGAGCGTATGACCCCCGTTACCACGGTTACTACGACCAGTCGTACTGGTACAACTACGACCCAGAGGCCTACAGGGCCAGAGACCCCTACTACCAACAGACTCAGCCGCAGCTGCAGCCGCAGCCGCCGCTGCAGCCGCAGCAACAACTGCAGCCGCAGCCGCCGCTGCAGCCACCGCAGCAGCCGCCGTACCCTGCCAGGTAAACATGCTCTCTCTTTCTCGTCCTCGCTGTTTTTCTCCGGTTTTCTTTCGCTCTTTTTGCCCTCCTCCTCGGTTTCTCTCTCTCTTTATCTCCTTCTCTCTGCTCTCTTGCTCTGCTCTTACTCTTTCGCTTACCATAACAACTGGGTTCCGTTGGTCCTGCAGGAGAGAGGGCTACGACGACCCGTGGCGCTACTACCCCGGGTACGACTCCAGCTTCGACGACGATTACCGCCGCCAGCGGGACGCTTACGGCGAGGAGTTCGACCGGCGCAGTTTGCACAGCGAGCAGTCGGCCCACAGCGTCCACAGCTCTCACAGCCACCACAGCCGACGCAGCAGCTTCAGCTCCAGATCCCAACAGGTGTGTCTGTGTGTGTGTGTGTGTTTGGTTTGTGCTCTTCGGGATCATTCGGCCTATCGCTTCCCAACCCATCCTATCCTATTGCTGGGTTCTTTTTTAATGCAGAGATTGCGTGGCTGAGCCTGTGTGTGTAACCCCTCCCCCCGGTCTCCCTGCCTCCAGAGCCAGGTGTACCGTAGCCAGCCAGACCTGGTGGCTGCAGCCTACGACGCCACCTCCTCCACCCTGGCTGTGGACTACTCCTACGCCCAGTACCCGGACCAGGCCGACGCCACCCAGAATTACGGGCAGTACCCCTACCCGGGCGACTACGCCGCAGACGGCACCTGGACCGCCACGGAGCAGCGTAAGGACACGGCGCCACGCTGCGGGGAGGAAACTGGGGCTTCTTAGGGGTGTTGATGAGAGGAAAAGCAGGGATCGGGGTTCACCTCCTGGTTTTTCTCCATTTTTTTTCCCCCCCTGTCCTCTTTCTGTGCCACTCTTATCTCTCCCCCTCTCTTTTGTTTTCCCCTCTCTCATCCCCCCTCGCCCAACTTGCTCTCTCTCTCCTTCCCCCCCCCCCATCAGCTCCCCCTCGCCCCGTGACTCCAGAGAAGTACTCCGTACCCCATCGCTGCGCCCGCTTTGGCCCCGGGGGTCAGCTGATCCAGGTCCTGCCCAACCTCCCCTCTGCCGGCCAACCAGCGCTGGTGGAGATCCACAACATGGAGGTGACCATGGCAGCCCTCTTCTGATTGGCTTGAGCGTAGACACACCAAACAGCCCATCCAGCTGTTTGATTAGAACCGATCGTGTAAAATGAGTTGTGTGGTTGAGTTGGCCAACGTTAGCTGTGGTGATTGTCATGACGGGCAACTGAGATAGATTGCCCGTCGTGAGTGTGAATGTGATAACAAGGTGTGAAGTTTGGGCAGCATGCTTCAACGTAGGGATGTAAAGTGTGAAGAGATCGAGAGCAGGCGAGAGAGCGAGGCCAAGAGAGAGAAAGAGGATGTAGAGGTAGAAAGAGAGGACACTTATTTTCAGTTCATTATTCGTGTCCTAATGGGTTCTTAACTGATCTTGATCATCCATTGACTTCTGAAGCCCATAAGTGCTGTCTGGATCTGACCCTGGATCTGACCCTGGATCTGACCCTGGATCTGAGCCTGGATCTGAGCCTGGATCTGAGCCTGGATCTGAGCCTGGATCTGAGCCTGGATCTGACCCTTCTCTCCCTCCTCTGTCCTCAGACCATGCTGCAGGACACCCCAGACCAGGCTGAGCTGCGCACCTTCCCTGGTCCTCTGGTCAGGTATGACCTTTAACCTGTCACCCTCTTTAGCACCAAATTCAAAACCAGTCCTGCATCACAAAGGCTGCTAACGCTAATCTGGCCCATTTCGTTACCATGACGTCAAGTGGCTGAGTCAATCCCATTTAATCCCCCTCAATTTAATCTGATATAAGTATTCGAAATGACAATCTTTTGGATAATGGTGCTGCTATTTTTTTGCGATTGAGATTCATCTCATATCCTGAAAACATCAAATAAATAGTCAGTGAATCATCTGTTTTTGATCGCTCCACCCCTCCAGGGAGGAGACCCACAAGGTGGACGTCATCAAGTTCGCCCACAACAAGGCAATGGAGTGTTCCCGTAGCAACGACCTGGTGGACAAGGACTCGGCCTGCCTGCTGTGGGACTTCATAGTGCTGCTCTGCCGGCAGAACGGGGTGTGTGTGTGTTTGTTGCAGGAGTTTCGTAATATATTGGAGTAGGGGGGGGGGGGGGGGTTGTGGGGGTCAGAGATGGTGTTTGTGAGTGTGTGTGTTGCCTCAACACGTGTGTGTGTAAACATGGTCTCGTGTCTCGTACCTCAGACCGTGGTGGGCACAGACATCGCTGACCTGCTGCTGAAGGAGCACCGCTCCGTCTGGTTGCCGGGGAAGTCTCCCAACGAGGCCAACCTGATCGACTTCAACAACGAGCCCCTGGCGCGCGCCGAGGAGGAGCCGGGGGCGGGGCCTCTGTCGCTGCTGTCGGACACCTTCATGACCGTCCCGGAGAACATTGGCAAGGAGACGGAGCGCTTCAGGGAGCTGCTGCTGTTCGGACGCAAGAAGGCAAGACGACAGGCTTCTGTGTCGTAGCTGCTGGGATGAATGCTGTTGGTCAGAGGGAGAGACGTTTGATTAGTGTGTGTGTGTGTTCCCTTTTGGTATGATTCTTGTATGGCTGTGAGTGTATGATTTGTGTGTGTGTGTTAACCCTCGCTATGCTGGTCCTGCAGGATGCCCTGGAGGCAGCTATGAAGGTGGGCCTGTGGGGCCACGCCCTGCTGTTAGCCAGTAAGATGGACAACAGGACCCACGCCCGCGTCATGACCAGGTAAGGGAGTGGGACAGGCCTGACAGGGCTACTGTGGACTCCTAGCTATGACCCTTTTATCCGAAGCAGCTTACGGGTGTGGATTTGAACCTGCCATCTCTGGATCTGCGGTCAAATGCTTAACCACTGAACTATACCTTTCCCAACTAAAAGATGTAATGCTTATACGTGTCATATTAGCTGAAATTAGTTCCTAAATTGAAGGAACCGGGGCTCAGGGCCTGAAAGTGTTTGTATGAAGCTGAATGTGGTCATGTGTGATTGTGTTGGAAGTGTGTGAGTGTGTGTGGTGTGCTGGAAGTGTAAGAGAGGTTTCTGGGTAGAGGGTAACACTTTGTGGCGGTCTCCTAGGTTTGCCAACAGCCTTCCGATCAACGACCCTCTCCAGACCGTCTACCAGCTCATGTCTGGCAGGATGCCCGCCTCTGCCACGGTGAGCACAGCTGTGTGTGTGTGGTGTGTGTGTGTGTGTGTGTGTGTGTGTGTGTGTGTGTGTGTGTGTGTGTGTGTGTGTGTGTGTGTGTGTGTGTGTGTGTGTGTGTGTGTGTGTGTGTGTGTGTGTGTGTGTGTGTGTGTGTGTGTTTGTATGTGCATGTCCAGGAAAGATCAGCAAAGTGCCCTTTTCCCCTGATCTCTTATTTAAGACAATGATCATTTAGCATCAATGTTATGGATTGTTTTAAGCACTCAAACTGTTTCTCTCTCTCTCTCTCTCTCTGTGTGTGTGTATCTCTCCACCAGTGTTGTGGGGATGAGAAGTGGGGTGACTGGCGCCCTCATCTGGCCATGGTGCTGTCTAACCTCACGCACACCCTGGACCTGGACACACGCACCATCACCACCATGGGAGACACTCTGGGTAAAACACACACACACACACACTACAAAAAGAACAGGGTTCAGTTTTAGCATCACTATATTAATAAGAATGCATTTTCTATGTGTGCGCTCTAGCCTCCAAGGGTCTGTTTGATGCGGCTCACTTCTGCTACCTGATGGCCCAGGTGGGGCTGGGCGTGTTCACCAAGAAGAGCACCAAGATGGTCCTGGTCGGATCCAACCACAGGTCAGTCGCACAAAAAGATGTTTGGATTTATTTTCAAGAGACCCACCCCTCAGGCGAGACAGATTCCAGAATCAGGAACACAACACGTCGAGGATTCTTGACATGTGACGGTTGCTTCTCTCCCCCAGCCTGTCCTTCTACCAGTTTGCCACCAACGAGGCCATCCAGAGGACGGAGTCCTACGAGTACGCCCAGTCTCTGGGCTCCCAGCCCGTCTCTCTGCCAAACTTCCAGGTCTGACTCCACCTCACACACGCGCACAAAACAAGTGTATCCTTTGGGGGATTTCAAATGCACCCTTTTGGAGAATACTGAGGATTGTTTCTTGGTTTGGTGGTTCATTGTTTCCTTTCCTCCTCCCTTCCCTCCATCCTCTCTCCTCCTCCCTTCCCTCCATCCTCTCTCCTCCTCCCTTCCCTCCATCCTCCCCCCTTCCGTCTCTCCTCCTCCCTTCCCTCCATCCTCTCTCCTCTTCCCTTCCCTCTCTCCTCCTCCCTTCCCTCCATCCTCTCTCCTCCCTTCCCTCCATCCTCTCTCCTCTTCCCTTCCCTCTCTCCTCCTCCCTTCCCTCCATCCTCTCTCCTCCCTTCCCTCCATCCTCTCTCCTCTTCCCTTCCCTCTCTCCTCCTCCCTTCCCTCCATCCTCTCTCCTCCTCCTCCCTTCCCTCCATCCTCTCTCCTCCTCCCTTCTCTCCTCTCTCCTCCTCCTCCCTTCTCTCCTCCTCCTCCTCTGCAGGTGTTCAAGCTGGTGTATGCGTGTCGGCTGGCGGAGGCCGGGCTGTGTGCTCAGGCCTTCCACTACTGTGAGGTCATCTCCAGGAGCGTGCTCATGCAGCCCTCCTACCACTCCCTAGTGTTCATCAGCCAGCTCATACAGGTGCGCGCACACACACACACACACACTCACTCACTCATGTACACACGCACTCATGTACACAAGTCCGTACTTTGTACTTTTAATTACCACAAAGTTACCAAGTCAGTCAAGCCAATTACCAAATACAAGTTCAAGAAATCAAAGTATTTATTGCAGATCGGCAAGGTCCTAATGTCTGGTACACCCACATTGAGTATCTCAAAGGTTTAGACCATGAACACAGAATGATGAGCAGGTTATATAGTATCACATTTAGGGAGTTTTTACTCTTCCACTAGAAACCAAGTTAGGGCTAACATGATTTTGGTCAGCATAGCAGAAATCATTTTATTCAACAGGTGTTCAGTGGGAGCATAACTGGTCACTTCTCCTTTTCCATTTTACTGTACAGAGTTGCATGGCATAATGCACTCTGGGATATCTTGACCTTTCATCAGTGAGCTGGTGTACCCAGACAGTCTTTAGCCCCATTCTATCAAGGACCAACATGTGACTATACAGGTGTAAACAAGCTTTGGGATCAATCAGCATAAACACTTGTATAAATGATACAAGCTACATAATTCATAGACACAATGATAGGAAGGCATACTAAATGTTTCTCCTCGACAGTAAGTCTGGTGATACAAGGACAAGGTGGTTTGTCTGAGCACAGTGAAAGCAGGCTTGTGGTTTCCTTTTGTTCCATGAGCTGCAGGCTGCAGTTCTGCTTTTTAGACAAGGACATGTACAAGTCACGACCACACAAACTGTTGCAGCAGGATGTGTAAGAGTGATATAGTAATCATTTGTTATCATCTTTAATCACTGTTAATTGATCAGTGGTTCATGACAGACCTCTTCAACATGCAGACACACACACACACACACACACACAGGACCATATGCACAGGTATGCTGTTACACACTATTGCCTACAGACACACACACACTGTCTCGCTTACAGCAACAGACAGTTGTACACAAATGCACATGCAGTACTGACTCATGTCTGAGAAACACTCATTTAGCCTACTTCCTTCTCCTTCTGTGTCTTCATTCTGAGGGTAGCCAAGACCCTGTCTGTCTGAAAGATCCTGTCTGTCTGAAAGATCCTGTCTGTCTGTCAGACCCTGTCTGTCTGTCTGTCAGACCCTGTCTGTCTGTCAGACCCTGTTTGTCTGAAATAGCCTGTCTGTCTGAAAAACCCTGTCTGTCTGAAAGACCCTGTCTGTCTGCATAAGTGCGAATGCTACTGGGAGAAAGGATGCCGGGTCTGATCCATGTCTCTGGTGTTGATTGCAGATGTCTGAGAGGCTGCGGTTCTTCGACCCCCAGCTGAAGGAGAGACCTGAGCAGGAGCTCTTCAACGAGCCAGACTGGCTCATTCACCTCCGCCAGCTGGATGGACAGATCAGGGTGAGGAGGGAGGGAGAGAGAGGGGGAGGGACAGAGAGAGAGAGTACATCAAAATCCCTGGTGTGACTGTTCCATTCTCTTCCCAGACGGGGGTGATAGCCTACAACGCAGACAGGGCCACTCCTCAGCCGTATGACTGCAGCACCCCCAGCTCTGAGTTGGACCAGGCCAGCCCTTCAGAGCCGTATGCCCCACCCCTAGAGATGGATGGCCCCGCCCCCAACAACCCTCTGATGTCATCGCTCCTGCCCGGGCCGCCTCCCCAAGGTGTGCAGCTGATGCCTCCAGGTGTGCGCGCACGCAGGGGAGAGAGAGAGAGACACGCAAACATGTTTCCATGTCAAACACTTCAATAGTACAATAACGACTCCACACACAACTCACCCAGCTCTGTGTTGTCTTCCAGCTCCCCCTAACATCCTCCAGGATGGCATGATCTCCCAGCCTCAGTCCTCCGGCGAGGGGATCCAGCTGTACCCGGCTGCCCCCTCCCTCCCTGGCCCAACGGGTCCGATCCCCATCCCGGGCTACCCTCCACAGGCTCACGGCTTCGCAGCCCCCTACCAGCACCAACCGTCCCCCCAGCAGCACCTGCCCCCCCAGCAGCACCTGCCCCCCCAGCAGCACCTGCCCCCCCAGCAGCACCTGCCCCCCCAGCAGCACCTGCCCCCCCAGCAGCACCTTCCCCCCCAGCAGCACCTTCCCCCCCAGCAGCACATGCTCCCCGACCAACCAGAGATGTACCCCGGACAGCAGATGGGACCCCCCCAGATGGGTCAGCCCCCGCCCACCCAGATGCAGCACCCCCCTCCACAGCAGCAGCCCCAGATCCCCCCTCCTCACATGTACCCTGGAGAGCTGTCCATGCCCCCCCCCCAGGACCTGCAGCAGCCCTGCCCCATGCCGGCCTCCCCCGTCAGGAACAACTTCACCCCTCAGATGGACTTCTACGACCAGATGGCTCACATGGTCAGTGGATGACTCGGCGCTTCCGTCTCGGCCTCTACTCTGTGTTGGTGTGTTTGGTCTAACGCTGTGTGTGTGTGTGTGTGTTCAGGGCCCAGGGAGGAGGTCCAGGACGACTTCCCAGTCCTCAATGCACATGGTAGGTCCCACCTGTCCCATCCCTGTGGACCTCTGTCTGTCTCTGTCCCACCCCTCCTCTAACATACCCGTACCTCCCCTGGCTCCCCCCCAGGGCCCCCCCGGACGGCGTTCTCGCACCGTCTCCGAGTCCTCCACTCACTCGGGGGGCCGAGAGAGGAGCAATTCAGCCGTCAAGCAGTCGTCCCCCCCTCCTCCCTCCATCCCGGAGCAGCCCCGCAAGGTGGAACCCAAGAAGCCCAAGAAGGACTCTCCCAAAAAGGTGCGCGCGCAGGGACAGACGCACTCTTCCGTACACAGACACAGGCTCAGCTTCAAAAAGGCTCTCTTCAATGAGGTTTAATATCTCCTCTGTCTTTGTCTCTGTCTCTCCATTCTACTCTCTGTCCCTCCTCTTTCGTTCTTCCGTCTTTCCCTTGTTCTCTTTCTCTCTATTTCTCCATCTCTCTCTCTCCGTCTGTGTCCCTCCCTCCCTCCGGCAGGGAGGAGGAGGTGGTGGTGGTGGTGGCTGGCTCAACTGGCTCTATAGGAAAGGGAAGAATGAGGCCCACCTGCCGGATGACAAGAACAAGTCTGTGAGTCCTGAACCATCCCACACCTCTGCTGACCCAGGATCCTGGGTCATCCTGTACTGCTGTCACTGTCTGAGGCGACACCGCTCTGCTTCTGTGCCTCAGTCCCTGACCCGGTGTGTGTGTGTGGTGTGTGTGTTCTCTCAGATCGTTTGGGACGAGGACAAGCAGAAGTGGGTGAACAATGAGGAGCCTGAGGAGGAGGTGGGTTTCATACTGCACACGTGTGTGTGTGTGTGAGGAGGTGGGCGGAGCCAACTGGGACACAGATCAAACCCCACCTCAGTGACAGGCGTTTGGAAAGTAACTCGTCACTTTTGTCTGTCTGTGACACTGGGTATATATCACTTTGCCTCCTCTTTTCCACCTCCAGAGCAAGCCCCCACCTCCCCCTCCTTCTGGCTTCCCCAAGATGGCGCCCATGGCCGGGCCTCCTGGAGGACCCGGGGCGCTCCCCGGTGGAGGTCCACCTGTCAACATGTTCTCCAGGAGAGCAGGTGACACACACACACACACACACCCACACCAGATGTGAGGACTTTTGATGTTTTATCATGAGAAAATTACAAATGATTCCTCCCTCCATCAGGCACTAAGAGCCGCTACGTGGACGTGATGAACCCGGGAGGCAGATCCGGCCCCAAGCCCGGAGGCTCCATTCCTGCCCCGGCCGACCTCTTTGCCCCCCTGGCGCCCATGCCCATGCCAGCCAACCTGTTTGTGCCTGGAGCAGGTAGGCACACCTTGTAGCTGTGGGTGTGAGTGTGTAAACAGATGTACAGATGCTTCTCTCTCGCTCTCTTACTCTCTCTCTCTCTGACTCTCTCTCTCTCTGACTTTCTCTCACGCTCTCTCGCTCTCTCGCTCAATCTCTCTCTCTCTCAGCTTCAGAGGAGCAGCAGCCGATGGAGGGCAGTGTCCCAGAGATGGGGTCGAGTCAGGAGCAGGGAGCTCCCAACCCCAGTGCTGTCCCTCAGGTAGCACACAAACACACACATCGTCATTTATTTGATATCAAATAAAATCATAGTTATGAATTCTTATAGTTGAGGGAATACTAGCCCATGACGTCTGGCGGCAGTAACTCTATTGAACAGAACTGATGATGTTGGATTTGTTTGTTTACCTCCAGATGTTCAACCCCACACTGTTGCCCCCGGGTCCAGAGGGGCCGCCCATGCTTGAAGGAACACGGTCAGGGGAGGTAGGACGACCTTTAACCTCTCTGTATGGACCCTGTAGTTGGCTGCTCTACCATTCACCTTCATGCTCTCATTCAAACATGATGCTCCACTGCTAACAGTCATCAGTGTGCGTGCGTGCGTGCGTGTGTCTGATTGTGATTTTTGCCTCATAACCACTCAAACAAGATAACTTCATCCAACTGGCTGTTAGCCTAATATGGTCTCAATCCCCAAAGATTACACACATGCTGCTGTTTGATCCTCTCTAATGTGGGTGGTTTAATCTGAAAGTGTGGTGGCGGAGGGTATAATCTGCCTCATGGGATGATTAATCTGGGTGTTTGGTTGTGTGTGTCCCGTCCTGTCTCTCTCCTCTCCGCTGTCCTCAGCTCTCACGCTCTAGCTCAATGAGTTCTTTATCACGAGAAGTGAGTCAGCATTTAAACCAGGTACCTCTAGCTGGGCGTCCAACACGCCTGTTCCCCCCCCCCTCCTCCACCCCACCTGCCGTACCCCAGCTCACTCTCTACCCCCCAGCTCATCTCACGGCTCGCCTCACCACCTGACAGCCCACACACACACACCCCACACACACACACCCCACACACACACACGTGCACACACACCAAAATGCCTGCATCTCCCTCTCCTCTCTGCCATGCCAATCTGTCTGTCTCCAGCACAACAACTCTCACAGTTAAATTTTTTATTAAACCATCCCAGCCCTCATATTTGAGCACAGTCATCCTCTAATAGGAGCAGAGTAAGGCCTGTTGCAGGTGTGATGTGAAGGCATGGTCCCACTCGACAGGGGGCACTTTGTCCAATAAGAGATGCCACCATTTACTAGAATTAATGTCATTGGCTGCGTTCGTCATTTGATCCAAAAAGAAAGTGGGAGCCATGCTGGAGACAGGCACCCCCCCTACCTGGACTGTTCCCATGGCAACATATTAACCCTCCACGCTATGCATGCTTATTAACACCAGGGGGGGGGGGGGGGGGGGGGCGTGGCTAAGTTGCCTCTTCTGTTCCTCGTCATGACCCACCCCCCAATCCTGGGTGTCCAGCAGGATGATTTCATCATGTGAATTGTGACATCACATCAGAATGGTGGTTGAAGAGGCTCCACCTCTACCTGTTCTCTGTATGATGATGTGGAGAGGCATATCTGGGTCTTAAACTCTGACACACACAGCTCACAGCTCTCTACACAGCCCACAGTGAGGGGGAAGTTCATTACACCAGAGTTGCCATTGTAACTCGATTTGTTATTGCTCCATTTAGGCACCCCCTGCCCAAGGAGCTCCTCCCTCTGGAGGCGTGACCTTCTATAACCCCGCCCAGTTTGCACAGGTAAGAGTTTGATGGTCATTTCTGAATGAGGACCTTCACCCTACGACAATTTGACATAATTTTCATTTCATTTTTCTAAATAAAATTATTCATGATTTCTTTACAGATTCATGTTTTTTATAATGTAATACATATATTAAAGCCACAATCGTAATAGTAATCTGACATTTCATTGGTGCATCCCTACTGCATTTATTCAATGTTTTCTCCTCCCCCCCCACCACCCCTCCAGGCGAGCGCTCCGTCGGGAGCAGGGAGACAGAGGTTGGGTCGGCTGGGAGGCCAGAGAGAGTACCCAACACTTAAGTAGTCATCCCATCCCAACCGACACAGCAGCTCTGGAACAGACTTAACAGGTTGTCGTGGCAACCCCAGAAACGGCCGAAGCACACTGCCCTCACAGAAGGAATGACCTCGCCCCTCCTCCAGCCCCACGAGAACCTGCGTGACGACCCTCATCCAACCACTTGTTCATCTCGTCTCTCAGCCTCTAGGTTTCGTCGGAGTTGAGACATTTTTTTCTAGATTGATTTATTTTGCAGGCAACCTTTGTTCATGAAGGGCTTCTTTTTCCTCCTGTATCCAGACTAACTTGTGTCACACACAAGTTACGGAACGCTTCGTGCTAGACAGCTGGCGGTCGTACAGAGATTGTACGATGAGCTCTGACAGAGGCCCCGCCCCCTAACAGAGGCCCCGCCCCCTAACACACACCTCGCATCTCCAAACACTGGAGCTGACATGGGGACGGCCAAGACCTCACCTGTTGGTTTGGTTTCATCATCCCCACAGTGTGCTTCAGGTCCATCTGGTGATCTGAGCATTTGGGAAGAGGAAGAGAATACGGGCACATCTTCATAGTGTGTGTGTGTGTGTGTGTAGAATGTGTGTGGCTACTTGGTGGTTATCGAGAGACTGGAGGTAGCTTGTGTTGTGTGTGTGTGTGCTGGGTTCTCTTCTCCTCAGTCCCCTCATAACAGTAGTGCTCCAGAGGGCTGGCTTGGGGCACAGTCGGTTATACACCCAGACATCAGGGGGCATTGGCAGACCTCAGCCCTTCCAGGAACGGTAGACAATTTGGCGTGAATGTTTTGTTTTTGTTTTTTTTGATATTTATTTAATGTTTCCTGCCCATGTGTCAGCACCATGCCAGTCAAGCCTCTAAGCCAGGCACTGTTTCCCCACCATCTTTCACTTTCCCCATTGAGAGCGTCAGGAACTTAGGAGTGACCTTCGAGACCGCAGGATTCAGGACTGAGGCAACCATTTTTAAATGTGATTCCCAATAAATCTATCCAAATATTTGTATATCTGATTGATTGTATTTATAAGCTGTAGTCAATTTAACGTGTGTGGAGAGCAACTAATTTTCTTTTCTTCCTGATTTAGCTTTGAAGTACAGATTAGACTCATGATAGATAATATACCTGAATTCACTTTCTGATCATTTGTACCGACGGCTTCTGCATTTGGAAATTGCCAGTTATGAGATGTGAAATGAAAACTAATTTAACTGAAACTGCTATCTCACTTTAATTTTCAATGGCTGACTGTTGTTTTTTTTCTTCATTATTTGGTATTACCTAGAATCCCTGCTCCTTTTCAGTTATGTTTCTGTTTAGAGACCACCAGATTGATTTCCAAAGGTCCCCTAATGTTTGGAGAAAAATAGTGATTTATCTTCGTGTTTAGAATGCACCCTTGTAAAATTGACAAAAAAAACATGGTAATAAAGATATTTTTGCGCTCTTTAGCACTTTGAAAGAAACACTGTGTGCCTTGGTTGTCATTATCTGTTTTAGGAAGCAACGTATTGGAACTGATTACACTTACACAGTTGGCAATACATTGTTCATGTTAATGTCGAAAATGTATAGCATTTATTTGACATCATTGCCTGATAATGATCTCAGTTTAAACTAAACAATACCACGCTGAAATGTTAAGTATGAATGCTAACGTGGATACAAGTATGTTGCCGCCTGGACACGTCTGTCCTCTTCTCAGTGTCCATTTCAAACGCTGTAATAATTTATTCCACGTTGCACAGTATTCTCCGGTCCAGCCTCATTTCACCAGTTCCACTTTCATGGCTCAGGAAACTGACACGTGATATTCCCTCCCCCACAAGCCAACTCAAACGTGGGTCACAACACAAACAGGACGATGGTCCTTATAGGTAACTAGAATCCCTCTGGTCCTCACGCATCAGTGCCTGTGGGGGGACAAGGAAAGTACATGCTGTGTTCACTGGACACAGTATCTTCCAGTTCACAACCAGAAGAGCCACGACAAGTGACACTCATTTGCTGTTTGGAACGTCATCCTGTTTGCTCCATGTGTTTGCCTGTCAGGAAGATACAAACAGGGGTTTATATATCATGGACACATCTAGTGTAGACAGATAGTTCTGATGTTGCGATTTAGAGTTACCAGTGCAGCATGTGCCTTCTGAACAGCTGTTTCCAGCATTGTCTGGTCGCTGATCATCTCCCGGATGGTCTCAGGGTCCACCTCCAGAAGCATGCCTGAACAAGCACAGGACAGCCAGGAAGAGGATGTTAAGTACATAAAAGATTATTCACTAGAGTTGAAACCAGAACCATTTAAAGCCATGCAAAAGAAACAATATATACATATGTATATATCTATACTTAATACATCCTCTGACACTTGAACTGATGTTACCGTCAATAAAGACATCTCCTGCCAGTTATCATGGTTCACACACGCAGTATGAACACTAGCCCATCATAAGTAGGAATGCCAAGTGAGTACCAGTGATGTCATTAGCGTGTGCCGCATCAATCTTCTCCACCAGGGAGAACAGCTTCTCTCCCAGCCTGTCGATGTCATCGGCATCCGACGAGTCACTCACGTCCATCCCGTCTCCCTTCTGCCTGAAACAGTGCATGAACAAAATCACCACTTGACCTATGTAATAACTTCTATATATAATAACTGGCTTCCCGGAATACTAATATGGAAAATTAGTCAATATGAAACGGTGACCGGCAAAGAAACTAAGTGACACAATGGAATTTCTCTAAGGTACTGTAGAATGAATCATTTCCTGGCGATAATGCATGACGATGTTGAAGTCCTGATGTTGGCATATGATAACGTTGATGCACAATTTTCTGAGTGATGATGTACTGCATTAAAGGTGCTAAGCTGATTGAGAAATCACCCTAATAGGCTCCAGGAGTAAAAAATGATAACACCGAGGTGCTAGCCGGTAATAAAGGAGGAGGATTATGTCACTCACTCCTGCAGAGTCTTCATGGCCAGGTTGACCTGCTCTTCCAAGAGGGAGGGCTCCGACAGGAGGGCCAACACGGCCTCCTTGTGTTGCTCCAGCAACATCCCTGCACACAGGGGCACATGAGATATCCTGTTCTCCATCGTGACATCCATCCACACATTAATACATGCTACGTCAAATCAGGATATTCTTAAACAGTTATGCTACATCACTCTACATCATGACATCTGTGTATGCTAATTGCCTTTCTGTACACACAGTTGTATGCAATGGTTATCCAATTGTCAGACATGATTAGTTGGACTGATTCTCCAGGGGATTTATTGAGTCATTGCACTCGCATTGCATACCAGTGATTTTTTGTGTTTGGCCAGTGTTGTAAATATCCACTAGCTCAAATAGCTGTTCTCCCAGCGAGTCCGAGGACGCGGACACCTCGTCATCATCTTTAGACGCCTCCTTCCTGCTTGAAACAGACAGAGAGAAACAATGATATAAGAAGTGAAAGAAGAACCAAGATCCCGTCCCAGATCGAATGCATACATAATGTTCCATTTCATTTAACACGGTTCAACAGCACATTCTGTGAGTGAGACAGGATGAAAACAATCGGTTGTTAATCACGTGACCGCTGTGAAACTGGATGGAGTCTCTGACCTGGTTCCCTGGGGAAGCTGCAATGCTCTCAAAGCTTTCTCAAGAGCTCCTGTCAGCATAGCCTCATCCTGTAGCATCTGGCTCAGCACAGGACCAGGAAGCTCCAGCAACATGCCTGCAACCAAACACCACAACCTAAAGCTGTCAGTCTGTGTGGTTTCTGTCTGGTTTCCTTTGGGGTGACTGACTGGCTACATTCACATCATAAGACCACTTAAGTGGCAGAGGTAGATGTTGACTGCAAATGCATCGTTTTAGTTTTGGTGTATCGTCCATTCTTTTGGCTGTGTGACGTCCAGAGTGATTTGCCTCTTCAGTCACCTCCTCACCTGTGAGCTTGCCCGCCATCTCTGCGTGTCTGTGGTAAATCAGATCATACAGCTGTTCACCAAGAACTTCAAGATCATCCCCTTCGTCCATGGTCGGCTCTTCTACCGCAGCATCCTCTCCAGACAAATGCAAGTGATGTGTACAGCGCGGAAAGGCACTCAAACATTTAGAGCTTCTTTAATTTCTTGCAGCAATACAGCTGTATGGGCGTGGTTGCACAAGTTCTTCCGATATCAGTTTCTATATATTTGTATTTGTATTAATGGTATTTTAGCTCTACCTTAGATAGAACAGCAGGTTACAGACATGTAAACAGAAGGACGCAGGATGATCACAACAAGCAATGACGTGCTACAGCTACAGAGCGTAATATGGTTGTGTTCTTCCGAAGTGAAGCTGATAAATAGTGCACAACGTAAATGCTTATTTCAAATAGAATTTATTGATAAAATTAATATAAGACTAACAAAGTATACCAAAACAGACATCGTATTTAAAAAGATGTTGCTCTGTTATTTACAAGTTACAAAACTATTTTTTTTAAGCGCAGGGATCTGTGAAATAGTCACTGTAAACCGGCTTCCGCCCTTTTCTATCCTCTTCCTCCGCTGAAAGGTAACGTGGTCGAGCCTTGTGCTAGACCTTCGAAAATTAAAATTGAGAATTTACACGTTTTGGTCACATCTAGTTAAGTCAACATATACCATATTAATAAAGCTTATCCTTGTGCATCATGTATAGTAATTTACCCAATGTTTTGAGTCTGTAATTAAGTGTGATGAAGACCAATGCTTACCAACTTTAGGCCTCTGTCATTACCGAAGACTTGCTTCTGTAGCGGGGTCTGTACTTGGGTTTAGTTCAGAATGGGTTGCCCTGCAACCAAGTGGCTGTCCAACTGCTTTTTATATAATCATGTAATAATGCTTCTGTTATAACCACCTTTAAGACGGGGATAAGAATCCATTTTGACTTCAATGGCTAAAAACACCCTTTTTTTAGCTAGCTTGCTTGCTAACGTTGCAGGTACGCTAACCTAGCTAGAGCTAACTGGCCAGCCGAATTTAAATTAAATCTAGCTAGCTTGGTTTCTTCTGTAAATTACGCTTTCGTATTTAGCAGCACGTATTTGTTGTAGAGATGGGCCTACATATCATGGTTGCCCCAGTGGTCTGCCACTGGTGTGTGTACTGACACGTTCTCGTGTTCCTTCCAGGTTTGCCAACATGTCTGCTCATCTGCAGTGGATGGTCATCAGGAACTGCTCCAGCTTCCTCATCAAGAGGAACGGACAGACCTACAGTACCGTGAGTACAGTACTACAATGTCGCTTCTGACTGCCTCAAGAGCCGGACGACCATGTTATAGGCTGCATGGAATATCACAAAATAACTTAAGCTTGTAATAGGAACCCACGTCAGCAAATGTATGAGTTTGTTGCCTCGAATTGATCCAAATATAAAAGTAACGTTAGCACTGATTGAGGGGTGTAAATGGCCCTCATCTGAGTGATAAGTGAAGTGCTGATGCGTTCTGGACTGTGTATGATGCCTTCATCTCATGGTCTCCAGGAGCCCAACAACCTGAAGTCCAAGAACTCGTTCCGCTTCAATGGGCTGGTGCACAGGAAGACAGTGGGCGTGCAGCCTGCCGCTGACGGCAAGGGTGTGGTGGTGGTGCTGAAGAAGCGTGCAGGTAAACAGGAGCTTCCCCTAAACCCTGTAACAGTGTTTACTGTTATGCTGTCATTGTAGGGGTCAATATGATCAGATTATCACTTATTTTGTGTGATTTTAGCTAGAAGAGCTACATGAATATAATGGCTGTAGTAATTTGTATTTTGCCACAGATTTTCACACTTGGACTTGGGTCATTATCCATTAAGCAAAGTGTATAGTGCTGTTATCCTCAAATCTTTTAATTGATTTCCCTCAGGTCAACGTAAACCTGTCAGCTCGTACGAGAAGATCACTATCAACAAGAACTCCCGTGCCACCCTGAGCAGCCTCAGGCACATCATTCGCAAGAACAACTACAGGAAGGACCTGCGCATGGTGAGCTCTCACTTCCTGTCCTTTCCTCCAGGTCCAAAGTGTTGTTCATTTCCCATTTTGGTACAGTTTGAGCAAGGATGAAGGCCATTCAGAAGCGTACCGCAGGCCGTGACGCACTGAGCATTGTGACTCATCCGATGGCTCCTCATTGGATGGCTCCTAACCTTTTAGTTAAAAAAAATGCAAACTAAAACGCTGAGTGAAAATGAACTGTCTGTTGACTGGAGTGCTTTGTTTCGTTCCACCAGGCCGCCCTTCGTCGCGCCAGTGCCATCCTGAAGAGCCAGAAGCCTGTGGTGGTCAAGAAGAAGCGTTCCAGGGCTACCAAGACCGCATAAACAGATGGATGATAAATAAAAAAGTTTTCGGTGTAAAAAAAACATTTGCCTTGCGTTTTTGAATGTCTTGTCAAATGACGGTCAAAGAAACTAAAGTCTTTTATTGTAGTTATACCATATCAATCTTTTCATTCTGGACTATGGTGTTCAACTCTGGTCCTCAGGGCCCACCTCCCTGCTTCACCGCACCTGATTCAAATGAATGGGTCATACATCTAAAACAGGATAGTGGACCCTGAAGACCACTGCTGTAATTAATTGTATTGGGTGTGACAGTAAGCAACACTTGACAACAGATTTCCTTGAAGTTTTCCCATTTACTTTTTAGTATGTTTCAGGTGCATTGCTGATAAATCCAGCATGAAGGAATGATTCATGGGTCAGCAGGCTGTCATTCTCTTGCAGGTGTACACCCCAATCACCTTATGCAAGTCTCCACTCATCCCTTGTATTTAATTGTAGTCAAAGATGGCTGGTCCTCTGCTGACATAAGTATCCCGACTGTCGTTTCCACATTCTCATAAGACAGGAAGAGTCAATTGTGTCAATGAAAGCAAACTGAAGACTCGGTAGTTCTTAGCCCCAATTATATTAGATGATGTCACAAGTATGTGTGTGCCCCATGAGACATTAGGCCATGTTTGGCTGTTGGCTTAAAGAGAATAAATGACAGGTCAAGGTTTATAAAAATACAAATCAGAAACATTTTTACTCTCTGAAAACAACTTTCAAGAACTCAAACACAATATGAAGGTTAAATGTATACTAGAGAGTGCTGTTTAATGTAATTGTCTCAACAATGGTGAACAGGCTGATCTGGCTGACAGGGAACCTAGTTTGTTTGGGCTGACCTACTTGTGCCATGCTAGAACGTTCTAACCTTATCAAATTGATCGTTGGCGTTTGCCTTTTTTCCTTTTTGTTTATTCTTGAATGTGAGACCAGTCTGCACGTCATCTCATTAGAATTTCCCTTCAGGGATAAAGTTCTACGTAGCTCTATTACCATGACCAAGTTCACTGCCTGTTCAGCAGCATCATTTGAATGGCAATTTTCTTTAAAACAGCAGGCATAAGAAAATGCTTGTAAACACTTTCCTAAATATGAAACAGTTCTTCCAGCCTCTAGCCCCCCCACTCTATATCTTCTATGTATCCATCCTGTGTTAGTGATCTGTCCTCCCCATGCTGTGCCCTCTACCTTGAGCCCATCCACCCAGATGTGGGTCCAGTCTTTCCCCTGCAGAACGATCGCTGCCCAGCGTGTGACAAATGGGCTGCTCCTAATTAAAAATCAAAAGGGTGTGTGTCCCCACATATTGATCGCCCCTACTGCCTCCCTACGAACAGAAAAGTCATGATAGTGAAATGATGAAAGAAGTGCGTCTTCTCTGGGGATCCAATGTTATGGAGACATAAATGGGAATGTGAACTGTGGTTTAAAAGCCTAAAGAAGAGTTTTTATCCTGCTGGATTAGAGACATCTGTTAATGGGGTCTGGGTCGTTGCCTGCCCGTCACTAGGGCTGCCCAGCTGAGTGGAAACAGGATTGATCTGCCTGAAAGTAGCTCACTGACAGCTTTCTACCTCCGGCTGAGGGGGAGAGGATGTGGAGGGAGGGGTGGGTGGGGGAGGGTTATAAGCCACCTCCCATATTTCCTAACTAATAAAATGTATCTGAACCAAGGGGGTCATTCCACTGATGGACCACAGCTCCTGCCCAGGAAGACTTAAGACGTAATTGGATTTCTTTTTTCCCCTCTCTGAGAAGGATGATGAGGTTCAGGTGGTGTGTGTGTTGGTGTGATGGTGTAGTGTGATGACCAGTATGAGGGGATCCAGGCGGGCCCTGCTCCTGCTGCTGCCCCTGGTCCTGCTGGTGCTGAGGGGACGGAGCTTCGAGCTGCAGGACACCATCCACGCCTTGATCGAGGAGAACATCCACCTCCACGACCAGCTGGAGAACCTCACCAAGGCCCTCCGAGAACTCAAACAGCTTCTCTGGCACCACTCTGGTCTGAGCTCTTCTGAACTCCTGTGTTCTGGATTCTGTGTGTTTTTGGTCTTTGTTCCTCAGATTTATTTTCCCCAAAACTACGGTCTGTGTTCAGTAATAGTGTTTTGTGTTTGCGTTTCTGGGTTTTATACTTGGCCGATATATCCTGTGCTATTTCATTATATCCTTTGTGCTGTTGTTACATGCTGGTTTTTGCTTCGTGTTCATGCCTTTGTTTCGTCGGGGCGGAAGGGGGGTCGGTCTTATTTTTTGTTGAAGGCTCCTCTCGTTCATGTATGTATTTATAGCTTTTGTTCATTTCAAACTCAGAGCCTGATCATGCGCACGAAGAGGACGTTCAACATCTATGGGAAGAGTGGTCCGAACACGGTCAGTACACTGCCTCCCTCTCCCCTCCCTTCTTTCTTCGATGGCATCAACCACCTCCTCCTGGCACCTCTCTCCCCTGACCTGTTTCACTGAATACGCATTAGGCCGACGCACACAGTCAACCTACTATTATACATAATGCACATCCATTGGATTGCTGCAAAGGGGAGAGAGGACAGTGGACTTACCATTAGCAGACATTGATCTGTGTCCAATATACAATAACTGGGGTCATATGGGAATATATGAACAGTAGGGGGTTCAACAACCTATAGATTATATTGACTGATGCAGGCAATGTTAATCCACTCAAATGTTCCATTGGATCAAAGGACATGAAGCAAATAGATGGAGTGGGCTTGTAACCTGAGCCTGGTTGATTAATATAAAAACAAGATGTCCCTGTGGGTACCTGGTACCTAAAAGAACCTGGTGTATTAACTATAGTGATAACATCAGGCGTCATGTCAACCATCTTTCTTTTCCGTTTCCTCTGGGCAGGTATCAGTGCAGAGACTCATCTTCTGTTGGAGCATGCTCTGTGCGGACATGACCTCCATGGCTCGGCCGGACCTTTTCATAAGTGCTCCCCCCTCCTCCTCCTCCTCCTGCCCTGTGCCACTCTGCTCATCATCCTAGAACTGGTCTAGAGACGTCCCATTGGTTCTCTTCCTCTTCATCAACCTAGGACTGGTCTAAGCGACTCAGCGGTCATCTTCCTCCTCGTCCTCGGACTGATTTACGTCAAACTAACTGGGCCTGGTGCAATGTATTGATTTGATATTGGACTATCTATAGCTACAGTGAGAGAACCAGACCAGAGTTGGTGTTTGATGCTGACAGATGGACATCTATCTGAGACACTTTCTGTCTGGCTGAAAATTAACAAGTTTTAAAATGTGTTTAAGTGCTCCATTTTGTTTAACTGTAGCTATCCATCTTATTTTAGTGGAGTCAACTACTATACTTTTAACAATAACACTTCATGGATTCCTGTTGTATATATGACTGTATTTTTTGTTACACAACAGAATGTTATCCTTCATGTTGCCCACCATTGTGAACACAGAATAAACAGGAGACTAACGTTTCTTTCTCCTGGTCTTTCTACAGTCCAATCCATCTCATGGAGTCCTTTTAGATGTTTTACTGTAAGCCCATTGTATATTGGGTTGGACAGGGTGAAATAATGATTTATCTCCATGACCCCCCCCACCAAAGAAAGAGAGAAGAGGCAGACGGTTAGTCAAATCCAGCTACATTTTATAATTCTTATCAGGTTTATTTATGACCAAACGCATTAAAAAAAAAGTAGAAAACTAACACAAAAGTCAGTTTGGGACAGGATTTTTTTTACACTTCTACGGGGGGGAAGTACAGTCATGATAGAACATGCACAAGAAACAGATGTTGAAAACAGACAAATGATTTTTCCACAATTAAAGAATAAATAGTTACAGTCAAAAATATGTCATTCAGAGTGTAATGTCTGCATATATTCGTTGTGCATATCAAATAAAAGGATAACGCGTGTTACCTAGTTAAAGTAAGCTAGGGGTGATTTAGACCAAAACAACATGTTGAGGAGAGCTCCACACGAGCAACGCGGAATGTGAAGGTCCTTAACAACCCTCGAGGCTGTGCTGCATGGGTTCAATGCAATTCAGTCATTGTGTGTCTGCGCGTGTGCCAGATGTGCCGAGTCGTGATACAGAACAGAAGACGTTGGGGGCCCTAATTGATGTCATGTGCATACGTGTGTGTGTCTAGTCTATGTCGAGGTCAGAGTCCTCGTCGCTCTGCGTGTGCTGTGTGATGGCCCGGTTGCGGATGGTCTTGGGGATGAGAAGCTGCTTGTCGGGCAGCAGGCCGTACTCCAACAGCAACGCCTCCACATCCACCGCAAAGAAGTCCTCCCCCAGCTGGTCGGTGACACGCACAAAGTTCCCGATCAGATCCCCTCCCTTGTACACCAGCAGGGCGGGCAGGGCGCTGCCCCGGAACAGGGCGCTGGTGCCGATCGCAGAGCCTCGGACGCTGCAGAACTTGACGAGCGGGTACTCCTGCGCCAGGCACAGCAGGCTGCCCGCCATGGAGTCACAGCCGGGCACCTCGGCCTCGTAGATGTGGATCATGACCAGGGTGCTCTTGTCCTCGTTGTCGAGGGCCTCCAGGAACTCCTCGCCGGACCTCAGCTCGTAGACCTGCTCAAAGCGCTTGCCGCGGTACAGCTGGCGCCGCATCTCCTCGATGCGCTGGAGGCGATACTGCTTCAGGAAGTCCTCATCATCCTCGCCCTCCTGGAGCATGTTGTACTCCTGCATGGTCATCTGTACACACACACACACACACACACACACACACATCAGGTTTCTGTTTCATACTCAAACACTTGTTTGATCCTCCTCTCCCCCTCCTCTCCCCCTCCTCTCCCCTCCTCTCCCCTCCCTTCCTCTCCCCTACCTTGCTGTGGATCTTGTCCTGCAGGTCCTTCTGCTTCTCCTTGTCCTTCTCCAGGTCCAGGTCCGAGCGGCAGGTCATGGAGAGCTTCTTGATGAGCCTCTCCATCTCCATCTTCTGCTCCTGCCGCTGCTCCACCTCCAGCTGCTTGTACTTCCTCCAGTCGTTGATCACCCCCTTCGGCCCTGCGCAGGAGCATCAACATTATTGATATCATCATCGTTAACATGAACTCAGTCACTGACATGGATATGATTGTCAGTACCCCTATCCCCACTAAGCAAGCTTTTTGAGCATCAGCTTTGGTTATCTTTTTTTGGAAACTGTATTTGCTCGAGTTCAAACTGCATTAGCAGGGATTGGGACGGTGTTAGAAGCAATAGATATAGAAAGAGTTGTTTTAAGAAAGACATGGAGAAGGAAAAACCCAGCTGGAGAAGAAGCAAGGGGAGTGAACATGTTTGCATGTACAGTATTTGCATGATTGCTGAACATGTGGGCCAAAGGTGTGCGTGTGTGTGTTACCGGTATTGATGGCGCTGCCATCGGTGGTGTACTCAATCTCCGGCTCCAGCACGTCGGGGTTGCGGATGGTCTTGGCCTGCCCCTCCTCATCCTCCTTGTCGCTGTCCTCATCCTCGCTGCTGCTGCAGTAGTACTGGAGCTTCTCCCCCAGGATCTTATCATCCAGCGTCGTCATGACTACCGCTCACCTGGGACAAGGAGGAAGTGTGTGGAATGACTGAGCCCAGGTGACAGGCTGGAGAACAACATGGTAACATAAGGGGACTGAGTTTGAGAAGAGGTCCACAAGAATAGCTTTTAGTTCAATAAATAAAAACAGAGGTTTACGGTTTCATTAATTTATTTTATATAAAAAATGCTTGTATGGGCTAAACTTGTGCTCAGCTTGTGTTTGTTTGAATTAGGCTACCGAAATGAGCAATAACAACCTGGACATCATGTCACCGACAGCACTATGTCTAACTAACCAGCATAATCCCTTAATGCACAGATTGCACTAGGCTAAACTAACTATTAAAGACCACATTTAGACAAAAAGAAGTGGGTCATTTAGATCATTAACTATGGATTACCAGTCATTTAAATCCCCATGATTAAAAAATATATCTATATATTTATATATATTCACACACATTGTCCAAGCATCAAGGCTTAACCCCAACTGTCATCTAATGATGGTCTCGGAAGAAGAAAACATTTTTTTGTACAGATTCAGCAGTCTGTGTGGGTCAGATTGGAAAGCAGGCTTCACCTCAAGGCCCTAGGCTAATCCATTAGCTTGGGAGAGACTGGGGGAGCTGAAACACAAATCCCTCTTGCTAAGCACCACTCTGAAGATGACTTACACAATGACTGACTGAAAAGCAGATACACTGCCTGCAGTCCAGTACTTTCAGTTGTAAACGACAAGGAGGCTTTGACGAAGCTCATTTAATGGCACTCGCTCATGGCATACTAGCCATAGGCATTATATAGCCTATTGCAGAGTTTAAAAAAAAATCCATGTTCAGTTTAAAATGTATAGTTATTTAACACTGGCAGTATGGGGACTAATTCATACAGAAAAAACTAAATTGCTTACTAGGCGCTACTAGATGGCGGATTGACAGCTTGCTTTATCCACAGACAATATTAGGCACGAAGCTAGTTGGCTATCAGCAGTGCACTTGACACTGCGTATGTTGTCTAGCTAACGAACGTAAACTAGGAAGATGCTAGAAAGATTATGCCATTCCAATTTGCTATCGCCTATGTCCACTGTGAATATACACTACCAATAGCTAGGTCAACCTGACATGTTCAAGATAGCTATCTAGCTAGTGCTAGCTAACCAAGGTTGGCGACCAAACAGCGCTGCCTAGACCAGAGTTCGTTGGACTTGGATAACATATATCTGCAGATAATGCTGTCAACGATTGAAACCGACTAAATACATAATTTCAATTAAACATTCTACTGTTCTATCAAATCAATTTGTATTTGCTTACCTTAAAATGTAACCAGCAAGCCACGAAATATATCTCCTCTCCTCAACGCTAGGCGCAGTCTACTTCCCTTCTCCTTTCAGACAACAATGACCGGATGAAACAGACTAGCCAATCAAACAACTAGCCTACGACTACCTCGGCAGAAAGAACCAATTATGTGAAGAGGGAGGTACCTTATCCTCGAACAATATCAGCAATGCTGTTCGTAGTTACAATCTGCGGCCACAAGAGAGCAATGGCGAAGCTCCACAGACACTCTCAACTGAGCTAGCTGCTATCAGAGCCCGTCTGCTACTATGGTTTCCCTTCATCCCTGTGACCAGTGTGGGAAGAGCTTCAATCATTCAGGACACTTATTAAAGACACACCAGCGTGTTCACTCAGGAGAGAAGCCGTACCACTGTGACCAGTGTGGGAAGAGCTTTAGTCGGTCAGGAAGTTTAGAGATACACCAGCGTGTTCACTCAGGACACTTAAAGACACACCAGCGTGTTCACTCAGGAGAGAAGCCGTACCACTGTGACCTGTGTGGGAAGAGCTTCAGTCGGTCAGGAACTTTAGAGATACACCAGCGTGTTCACTCAGGAGAGAAGCCGTACCACTGTGACCAGTGTGGGAAGAGCTTCAGTCGGTCAGGAGACTTAGAGAGACACTTTTGTTCTGGGAAGACTAGAGATCCTGATCTCTAGATCTCACTTAAGAATTAAACATATATGAACATAGGAAATGTATGTATTTGTATTCATTTGATTTATACCGAAAATGTACAGTATATTGTATATATATGTCAACAAAGTATAGTCTATGTACGATTGTTTCATTGTTTATTATATAATTGTATAATAATCATTCTGTATGACTTGATATATATTTTACTTTTAAACAAAAACTGATATAACATGCTATGTTATGTGCTGTAGACAATAATAACAAATATTGAATGCTACTGTCTGTTTCTGTCTGATCTATACTGTGAGCATAATGTTATCATACCTCAAGCCTCATTTCCATATTCACGTTGTGTTTATGTGACTGTGTTACATCAGGATGGGAGAAATGATGATCATAGAAGCACCAGAAAAATATTCATGTTTAAATTAAAAACTGTTCATTACATTATGAGAACTATCCCACTTCCCTCCACAATTAAACACAGTAATAATTATTCAATGTTGAATTCAAAAGAACTTAAGTAGCCAAACGACCACGCCGTCCACCGGGGCTCTAGCCCCGGGCCACTGGTTGCGAGGGACCTGCCAGTATGGTGCCTGAGCAGGGAAATCTGCCCAGATTTCTCCCCCTCACTCGCTAACAACCGCGACCTGCACCCGCCCCCTGATATAAAGTGCAAGGTTTATCTTTCTAGACTGCGTGGTTGCAACTATAAACTCGGCAGGAAGAAAAGTAGAAAGTTATGGAATAATTTGTCTTAGTAGATCAATACGACTCTGTCAACCATTTTCCCATTGGGGATCATATCTCCTCTAGCAAGGCCCCATAAGATTATATCTCCTTTATCTATGCCCCATAGGATCATATCTCCTCTAGTTAGTCCCCATAGGATCGTATCCCTTCTAGCTAGTCCCCATGGGATCGTATCCCTTCTTGCTCAATAAGAGAAGGTATGGAAGGAGAAGATCACACCTCTGCTTGGACTCCTCCAGGTCCCACAAACACATGGTGCTATAACCCCAAAGGCCATTAACAGGACACCACTACAAATTTACATTCATAACCAGTCTATCGTTCTGTCCATTCCCTCTGGTGTAATGGCTCTAACTCCTCCCCTCTGGTGTAATAGCTCTAACTCCTCCCCTCTGGTGTGATGGCTCTAACTCCTCCCCTCTGGTGTGATGGCTCTAACTCCTCCCCTCTGGTGTAATGGCTCTAACTCCTCCCCTCTGGTGCGATGGCTCTAACTCAGTCAGGTGGCTGAGCGGTTAAGGAAGCGGGCTAGTAATCAGAAGGTTGCCAGTTCGATTCCCGGCCGTGCAAAATTACGTTGTGTCCTTGGGCAAGGCACTTCACCCTACTTGCCTCGGGGGGTATGTCCCTGTACTTACTGTAAGTCGCTCTGGATAAGAGCGTCTGCTAAATGACTAAAATGTAAATGTCCCCTCTGGTGTAATGGCTCTAACTCCTCCCCTCTGGTGTGATGGGTCTAACTCCTCCCCTCTGGTGTGATGGCTCTAACTCCTCCCCTCTGGTGTGATGGCTCTAACTCCTCCCCTCTGGTGTGATGGCTCTACTCCTCCCCGCCTCTCTACCTGTGACGTTCCCACCTTAGTACACTGCATGGCTGCAGCTGTCTTCAAGCCCCTGGTTACTTCTGGTCCATTTCTTCTTTGGGTGTTTCACAACCCTTCTTTTGCAAGGTCTTTGCCACAAAATACATTTATCTAAGTCCTAATTTCATGCTAGACTTGACTTACCATTGAAGCCAGAGCTCTGGTTAATATTCACCCAGCATTGCCAAATGTTTTCAACATTGGCATTTCACAATACTGTCAGGAGATGGCGTTGTATCTATTCATGCAGGAATTCAACCTGACAGTGACCAGCATCCGTAAAGTTGTGCTACAACTTGCTGTGAAGTTCTACGATGTTAAATATGTGCAAATGTTTAGGTAAAATGGAAGTCTGGAAACTCGAAAACATTCTTTGAGAGGTCTTTTCAAATGTAATCAGAATCATCTGGCAACACTGTTTGAGTATGGTTGTTTTCACACTGTTATTGAATTTTTAATGAGTATTTTTCATTACATTAGGCATTGGCAGTAAAAGCCAACAAACATTTTGAAGAGGCAACACTGGCATAGGCCATGGATGGAAAAACACACACAAATACACACAGAGACAAAAACATACACATACAGAAACACACAAGCTGCATGCACACACAAATATACACACAAACACACACGCATACACTCACACATGCACACACAGACAAACTCCAGCATGCACAGACAGACAAACGCACATACTGTATAGGCATACTGCCAGACACAAAAATGTCTTGTTGGGTTCTAAATTCACACTCAGCTCTCAGTCCAATGTGAATCTCATCTGCTATGCCAGAACTGAAGTTCTCTGTAAACATCAAAATGATTAGCAGCAGATTGTTATGAGCCAAAATGATCTCCACTGTATTCAAGACAGACAGATAGAAAATGTCAACAACTTCCACGTCCGGTGTGTCAAAGCTCGTCACTTCCTTTAGTAGACGTCGCCTTCCCAGTGTTGGGTGTCCCCTTCCCAGTGTTGGGTGTCCCCTTCCCAGTGTTGGGTGTCCCCTTCCCTGTGTTGGGTGTCCCCTTCCCAGTGTTGGGTGTCCCCTTCCCTGTGTTGGGTGTCCCCTTCCCAGTGTTGGGGGTCCCCTTCCCAGTGTTGGGTGTCCCCTTCCCAGTGTTGGGTGTCCCCTCTCTGGGGACACTGAAGGACACGTAGGGACACGTCTGTGTGTTGAGACACACCAGCCTCTTCAAGGTGGCAGAGTTAACTATATCAAAGCCTGCCTGGCCTCCGAACGTGCTGGGCTTCCAGTACTCTGGTGAGCAGATAGGATTTCCCAAAAGGCCTTTCAGGGAGAAGGGTGCCCCCATCTCCACCATGCTCTCTCCAAATATGGCCCCCGGCCGGGTCTTTTCCAGCAGCAGGCCAGGGTACAACTCCAGGGCGTCAATGTCGCTATAAAGATCCTCCAGTTTTTGCGCTATCTCTTTCTCACCTGTAGACAGATTACGATCTCAGAGAGGGGGTTGTACTCCCGTAAAACTGCCAACATGCCAATGAAAATAACACAAGATGTGCTTGAAAAAAAGAAATGCATTTAACCCAAGTGAAACTTTACTGGTTATTTATTACCTTACAGTTGATCTGGGAACTGTACAGTCGTTGCCATAAGTTTTGGCAATGACAAATGTTGTGTTTTCACACGTTTCTATATAATACTGGAATACAATAAGGCACATTTCATATTTTTGGGGTGAACATTACAAGCTTTTTGGGGTGAACATTTTCAATATATGCAAATAGTCCCCTGTTTTACAGCAGTCAATCTGCTCTTAAAATCCAATCAGAATGATAGAGTGATTTCACCTGGCTAGAACTAGTTCACACTTTCCCCTGTGCTGATGATATGATTTACTGAAATTATGTTTGCAGTCATTTTATGCCAAGGCCCAGCAAGCTTTGCAAACACAAAATGTATGTCGCTCCCGATACTTTTGGCCATGGCTGTACAGTAGCTCACGTGGAACCTTGAATGTGTGCTCTGAGCAGATCATGGGCATTCAAAGGGAAAGGTCTGCCTTTGAACACCTCGCAATGCCCCACGAATGTGAGTGAAGTCATCTGATGTACCATGCTCCGTTCACTACCACAACATACGCAGGCCATGCTATTTGCCAACCTGCCTGTGGCTGTTTATTCTCAAGCTTCTATGGAGCATGTCTTAGAGCCAATGAAGCTGACGCTTCTCTCCAAATATGTGCAGAATGTACCGTCAAGCGTTCACACGCACTCCCTTAATCCCATCGCTTCCTTACAAGACGACTACTTGTTCTTAGCTTCTTGCTTGCGCAGGTGTGTGCCTGTGTGTGTGTGTGTGTGTGTCTTTGGGTGAAAGCCTTGGTTCCTACCTGTGAAGTCTGAGAAGGAAGTGTAAGGCCTCAGGTGAAAACGTTTCCTGTAGGCGTTGAAGGACTGCAGACGCAGTTGTCGGGACTCTTTGATGGTTCCCACAGAAACCCTGGTTGCCACGTTGTGGATGTTGTAGCCTCCCCCTATCTGCAGGATGAAACAGTATGACCCCCCCCCCCCCCACCACCAAAAGAAAATTAATTCAATGAAGATACAAAGAAAATACGATTTGTCGCTGTAGAAGAAACCTGTAAAACAAACAGTGGGTCATACACAGAACCAGAACAAGGAGTTATTTGGATCCTTTCTCAGAAAGTTCTCTTAAAAGAACATGGTTCAACGTTCCTTGTCTTCCTTGAGGGTTTAGGTTGGTTGAGGGGCAGTTCTATGGGCATATGTGAAGCCCTCTGTGACATGCTTGCGTGTAAAAAGGGCTATACAAATAAATTTGATTTGATTTGAACGTTAAACTCTTTACTTCTGAGAGTCTGTCAGAGCAAAGAAGACCATCACTGACGTCACCAAAAACATTCATACAGCAACCAGAACATGTATTCCCAGCAACCACAAGGGGGACACATCAGGCATCTTTACCTGCCCAGCAACCTGCTTGGAAAATGCATCCACTAGTGTCTCCACGCCATAGCTGGTCAGCACTGAGGTGTTGAACAGGAACTGGGGGTAAGTGAGCTCGTCGTCCTCAATGACAAAGGTATCGGGCATGAGGGGGTGCCAGTGGTACAACTGGCTGAACTCTAGGGAGATGCGGTTCGCGTACTGGAACTGGGAACCAAACAGCAGCGTGGGGTCGAACTTGAGTTGCAGGAGATAGCCGCTCAGGTGCTGGACGTACTCCTCTATGACGATACGGATCGTCTCACCTGGTGGAGGGAAACACGTGGGAGAGGGAGGTGGAGAGGGAGGAGAAATGCAATCCTGAGGCGTGTTCACAAGTAGGCTCCCAAGTAACCCTTTGCGTGCGTGTAGTTAACCATTCCCAAGTCACACCTTTTTGTTCCTGATATCTGCGCGACACAGTCAAGTCCACAGTCTGAATACTCAATTCAACATCCATTACTCCCTATCAACTGAACAAGCTGCAAGCACACTAGACTTGGTACAAACACAAAGGGGAGATACCTTCGACCTCCAACAGTGAAAAACACTAGCCGCCTCACCGATGATGACGAGCCTGGCGGTCTGGAAGAGCTGCTCGTCGTCCCAGGTGGGGTGCTCCTCCTTCAGGACGTCGCACACGCGGTTGTGCTCCCTCAGCCACAGGGTGGCGTACAGGCTCAGGCCGGGCAGCAAACCAAACACCTCCTGGCCGATGGCCAGCTGGTTCTTCACAGGGAGCCCCGGGGGGTAGTGCATCTTGACAGGGGCCACGGCAACCGTGGGAGGGTACATATCCCCCTTGATCACCTTGGGAGGGGAGTTTGTTATTGGATACAGCTTATAAAAACATAGTTTGGTTTGGAACTCCTATCCTGCAGGCTCAGACAAGACCGTTCGGTGGATTACATTTATGAGAATTTTTGGAGGTGAGCTTTTTTGTTTTCTGGAACAGGCTTTCCCTTTGGGATGGGGAAAGTCTTGGAACGAGGCAATATGTGAGCACAGACACACACCTTGGCAAGTAATAGCATTAACTTATCCCAGTATCTCTCTCAGCCTCTACACCACACCACCCGACCGCAGCTGCTGAACCAAGCTATAAAGAGGATGTTTGTTCCGTAAAGATGGATCCCATGGCATCACCTCTCTCTAGTTAGCTTATTACCAATCATCAATCCAGTTTCAATAAAGCTATAGCTGAGAATGAGAACTGAGAAGAAATGGCAGTCTCTGAAAAATGGGCTTGCTGTGGATGTTGGCTCGCCTACACTGCTCCTACCAGAGTGTTGGATTCCAACCGACCAGCAAAAATGCAATTGTTTCTAAGACAACAAAGATCCTCAAAAGTGAATGGTCCACGTCTACATTCAGGTACTAATAACTATTGAATTACTTATTACTGCATGTGAAAGCTTTCTACTTCCTCTAACATTGAAAAGCTTGCCTCTCTGGCCAACATGCAGGCTAAAGCAAACATTTGTCGTATTTACTATCTCTGGTACTTGTGTTACTGATGTAACAAGATGTGTTTACCTGGTACTTGAGCTTGCCGTCCCGGAGCAATCTCAGACGAAGCTGGCGAGCCAGGTTGTCTCCATAGATATGGCCTGCGTCCACCTAAACACACATACATACACACACACACACACACACACACACACACACACACACACACGCACACACGCACACACGCACACACACACACGCACACACACACACACACACACAGTCTATAAGACAGTGGTGGGCTAGTGAGTCGCAGTCTGTAGCAGATAGGTGGCCGGCTGACTTACTCCATGGCCTAGAGCCTTGGTGAAGCCCAGGCCCATGCGGTTGTATGTCTTGAAGAACTGATGTGTGAAGTGCTGGGCAAAGAAGGCGAACATGAGGTTGCTGCCCTGAGGATCTGGTCTGAAGGTCCGTCTGCGGAGCAACGTCTCCACCAGGACCTCTGGATCTGGGAGCTCTGCTTTACCTGGGGAAGTGTGTGTGTGTGTGTGTGTGGGGGGGGAGGCGTGGGCAAGCTGATTAATGATCACACGCAAGGGTACACACACACACAATCACATGCACATGCCAGGACACGAGCACACAAGATCTAAAAGGACACAAACACACCTCAGACCTCAGACTCACCTTTGACCCCCAGTGGTGTTGGGCAATCATGAGGGACAGGGGGCAGGATGCGGGTGTAGTAACTGGTGTTGGAGTAAGACTCCCAGTTCAGGTAACCATACTTGGAGTTAAAGGTGGGGGGGCTGGGGATCAGGTTGGACCTGGCTACAAAGCAAACATCGGCACAGCTATGAACAAAACCAAAGGCCTGATGATATCATCGAAGGTATCACGGATGTTCACAAACTCACTGAAGTTCCTCTCTGCTTATATGGTTGCGGGAGAGTCAATGACGAGGCAGGCATGCTTATACACAAATCTTACATCCTAAATCAATCTCTTTGAAAACCTAGTGAGTTAAACATGCTCAAACCCCTTTCAGGTGAAAACGATAATTATACGATCTGGGGATCGTGAGGTGACGATCATGATCACCTAGGTCCCTACAGAAGATCAGTTCAGTCGGGTCGAACCTGTCAGAATCAGCCTCATCAGAGTGTCCCGAAGGAAGGTCCGGTTGATGATGTCCCAGAGCCAGTGGAAGTGTGTCAGGATGTAGTGGACCACACTAGGGGTGGGCTTCAGGAGAGTTCGGACCCGGGTCCAGAACTCAGCTGTGGGTTGGAAGCAGACATACACACAAGTTTGGATTGCTGTTCTTGTGGGGACTAACAATTCAGCCCCTGTGTTCCACAACCCCAAATCTTAACCCTAATGTTAACCCCATAACCTAACCTGAACCTCAATTAGAGTATCTTGTTTCTGTTTGGGTGACTTCACTTTGAAATAGTCAAACAAATGGTATATTATGTAGGTTCGTATTTAACAAATGAATACCTCAACAATCAGTTATGAATTATGTAAACCATTAATCAGTAATTAATCAATAATAATCAACGTTATTAAAAATCCCTATACAAGGGTGATCAGAACAGATGGGTAATAGTGAAGTGGAGCTGAGGGACAGGTGGTGTAGAAGCTGGAGACCCACCACACCAGTTTGACACGTTCAGCGGCATCGTGTAGACACGCTTCTACAACGTGTAGACACGCTTCTACAACGTGTAGACACGCTTCTACAACGTGTAGACACGCTTCTACAACGTGTAGACACGCTTCTACAACGTGTAGACACGCTTCTACAACGTTGCCTGTGTCATTATTACCATGCAGTCACGGAAGACAGCAGTAGGTCTGGAGTTTAGTAGTATGCCTGTATCTGGGAACTAGGAGAGCTTCTAGATGGAGTCAGGTGGCTGAGCGGTTAGGGAATCGGGCTAGTAATCTGAAGGTTGCCAGTTCAATTCCTGGCTGTGTCAAATTACGTTGTGTCCTTGGGCAAGGCACTTCACCCTACTTGTCTCGGGGGGAATGTCCCTGTACTTACTGTAAATCGCTCTGGAGAAGAGCATCTGCTAAATGACTAAATGTAAATGTTGGGTGGAACATTAGAAATTAACATCTGTTATTCTTCTTGCACTCTCTCCCTCATTGTGCATCCTGTTTCTTTCACTGTCTCTTTCCCCTCATCCCCCTTCCCCTCTCGCTGCCAGCATTCCAAACTCTGTTTCTATGATCATAAACCTTCCACACATCCACCTCAATATGCCTCCACACGTAGAAAAAAAAGCCTTGTAGCATTGAATACACGTCACTCTAATTGACTGAGCTGAATTCTTACCAATTGTGATGTAATTATGTACTGACAGCTGGTTCTGTGTTAATGAGGGTCAGTCTGATGTTATGGACTGGGAACAGGAGCTTGGTTCTGAACAACATTTCCATGACCTCATTCTCAAAGCATATGCATCCTCACGGAGAGAGAGGTGTGTGTGTGTGTGTGTGTTTGTATGTGTGTTGTGTGTGTGTGTGTGTTGTCTGTGTGTGTATATCTTTGTGGCTCTGCCAATAGGCAAAAGAAGTCTTTGAGTATCCACTGGTTCATATGAGTTTGCCTTTGTCTGAGTCTGCCTGGCATTTTAGTGCTACTTACAAGGCCGAGAGGACATTCCTCTCACTTTCCCCAGGAAATATCCCCCGCTTCACAGGAAATAGTGCCATTGTCAACATTCCTCGTAAAAGCTCACTAATAAAAAGAGAATATTGGGACTGATCCCAGCCAGTGTACTCACGGGTAGTGCAGTTTTCTCCATGGTAACCGGTCCGGGTGCAGTCACACTGATATTTGTCTAGGCCATACCTCACACACACACCCGAGTTCTGACAGGGGAACTGACAGCAGGGGTTGACTGAGGGAAAGACAAATGAAAGAAAGAAAAGGGGATGTCAGTCGACAGATACGACACTTGGGTCAGATAAAATACAGTCAGACAATGAATCATCGGGTTACATGAAGATCAAACAAAAAGACAAACAGTTTGGATCATCAGTGTTGAGCTGAGAGTATGAGGTTATGACATCAGCAGACAGGACCGAGCTGTACGTCTGTCAGAACACTGATGTGGCCTGATGAACCCAGATCATCCATAGGAGCATTGACATGGTGGAGCTCCACTGATGAATGGATGCAAACTGCTTGTAGGCATCCAGGTGTCACTTTATAAGAGCGCTTTGGTTATATTACACATGGTCACACACATGGATGTGCACACACACACATAATTCCCCTCAGCTTTTGCTCAGCTCCTTCTCTCTGTCTTACATATTCTCTCTCTTTGATTGATGTCCACATGACATACAAACCTAACAAGGGTGGGCAAAGTTCATTTTATGGGGAGAAATTCTCTTCCCCTGATTTATGTTTTAAACCAAGATTGTTTCTCATACATTCCTTTAGGGAGGGAACTGTACATCACTGGTCGTTATATCAATGAACTAGAAGGTTAGATAAGTTGCATTTATAAGCAATTCATGTACTTTTTTGAATAATTAATAGTGATCTCATGCCGTCTTCTATATCTGCTTTTATGTTCATCTTTGAATTCCTCAGGAGGCACATGGTTTTGTTGCCGAATGTATCCAGGATTTTGTCTGGAGGATGTAGACAGGAACAACTGAATAAACATACGGTGCTTCATGGGTCTTAACCTCTTAAAGCCTAGACTAACGTTAAATAAACCTTGATGTTCCTTGTCTTTCCTGAGCTGACACACCTTCCCCCCTGTGCCCATTTGACATCATATCAGGGCCATCTCTGTTCAGTCTCAACATGTCCCAACACGGAGCTTCACCATGTCTATCACACATCACCCTCCTGTCCTATTTCCCCCTCCTCTCTCTCCTCTCTTTCATTACGCTCTCCTCTCTTCTTTCCTCCTCTCCTTTGTCTTATTGTCCCCTCGTCTCCTCTCCTATACTTCCGAGTTGTCTCCTCTCCTATACTTCCTAGTTGTCTCCTCTCCTATACTTCCGAGTTGTCTCCTCTCCTATACTTCCTAGTTGTCTCCTCTCCTATACTTCCGAGTTGTCTCCTCTCCTATACTTCCTAGTTGTCTCCTCTCCTATACTTCCGAGTTGTCTCCTCTCCTATACTTCCTAGTTGTCTCCTCTCCTATACTTCCTAGTTGTCTCCTCACCTATACTTCCTAGTTGTCTCCTCTCCTATACTTCCTAGTTGTCTCCTCTCCTATACTTCCGAGTTGTCTCCTCTCCTATACTTCCTAGTTGTCTCCTCTCCTATACTTCCGAGTTGTCTCCTCTCCTATACTTCCGAGTTGTCTCCTCTCTTCACATCCCCTCTCCTCCCTCGTCCTCCCCTCTTCTCCAATGAGTTCTTATATTCTTCTCTCCTCTCCCACTTTTCCTCTCTCACCTCTCAGCCTGACCAAAGCCTGAAGGCTTCTTTGGCCCGCCTGGAGTACTGAACATGGGCACATCATTGTAAATGTCAAGGCATGTAATTCCACATAAGTGTGTTACGTAACGCGTTTCTGGGAAGGACATCCTAACCATGACCAGGTTATGTACAAGACCAAGCTTGTCCACTGAAACTAAGGCTAGGCCTGAAAGAGACGGAGACCACGTACAAAGACAAAAAAGCACGCGAGTACGCCCGCATGCCAGCAACGTTCAATTCCATCCTGCCCAAAACTTTCGCGTCTGCACATGAAAAGTATCTGACCGTTCTAGAGGTGATCATACATGCTTACCTGTATTAGTGGGTCCTACTTCAACATCACCTCGACTGAGGTGTTGTCGCAGCAGCAGAACAAGCGCACAAACACATCCAACGACGGACACTAGAATAAATTCCAAATAAAGTTGCAGGGTTAGAATGCATCAACGTCTATATAGGAATAAACCCTAAATAGAATTGTTCACATTTGAGATATCCATGCATTAATTTATGCGTCGTAAGAATTCCCAAAGACTTACACTTCATTTTAGGCTACGCGCAGATTTTTGTCTACGCTCTGGTCACCAGTGTGTGGTTTGGCTACAGATCTCTGCAGTAACATTCAATACTTTCCAGCGTGCTGCAGTTACTGACCTGCATCCGAGCAAATGAAAGCACAGCCATATGCGCAACACTAGACCCTACCCCCATACACACCTCTAAATGTTACATCTGATCTTCATTTGGCAAAAGAAAATCACAGTGTTAAAAAGTAATTCTCGCCCTTCTGTCTTCCTCGCCCTACAAAGACCATTAACATGTAACTTTTACAAATTCACGCTGAATTTGAGTATGAAACAGCAAATGTTATACAAGAAATAAAATAAGTTAAATTATAGAAAACTACACGTTAGAAAAGGTGCGTGATCTGTACAGCTACTTCACGTAATCCAGTAGTTCCATTCCAAAATTCTGGTTCAAATCCCGAAATGTCTCCATAGATATGCAACCGTGCTCTGTACCTCCGTCCAGGGAAGAAATACTACCTTCCTTTTGCAGAGAAAAAAACTATCCATTATTTGGCTCCCCCTGCTGGTAAGAGTTGACACAAGCACGCGCACGCAAGTGCACATGCACGCACGCGCACACACGAAAACACACACCCTACAAATTGGGTTGACAGGCTATATTTGAGACACTGAGTTAGAAAAGATTTGGCAAGACATTGGAAAGATTTGTGCCATTGTGGTGTGTGTGTCAAAGCAAATCATCATATCGAAAGTGGATCATAGATTTCCTTAAAAACTACTAGCATAGTATGGAGGTTAGTTTAGCTTCATCTAGTCCCAGGAAACACCCCTAAATTCTCCTCATAGCTAGGCCTACTATGTTTGGGCCCCCTAATAGCCTAATGCTTGCTTCACAATAAAGACTATGCAAGCTATTTCATAGGATGAATCGTTTTTATTTTGAATTATTACCTGTACTTATTATTATCTCATTATTTAATAATTACCCGCATGTAATTATTAAATAATGAGATCAACACATCTTTTACTGTGCGGTGAGAAATCTGTCCAGGGGGAAAGCTTCCTTTTTTTCTGGTAGGTTTGCCAAGAAGTACAAACTCTTCCATTTTACTGGGGAAGAAACCATTTATGGAAAGAGACCTTGAACCGTCAGGACAATGTATTGTATAGTGCTTTGTTCTCCCACGATTATGAATGAAGTTCAGAATCAAAGTCTTCAAGTTCACATTCAGTTCTTTCAAGGACCTTATTCCATTCTAAATTAAAATTCTGTCACAGAAACAGAACACCAAAAATCTTACATGAACCGTGGTTCCCTTCTTCTGACACATTCAACTTCGCCTCCGGTGGAATTGGGAGGAAACACTGTCATGTAGTAGGACATCACAAATAAAGGGATTAGGGGGGAAAACAGGGGCTTTCCAAGAAGGGGGTTTCTGACAGAGCCGTCAATGGAGGATCAGGACCAAGAAGGTTATGTAAGCAACCTTACAATCACAGATGCAGTGCAAGGGGGTTTTGACAGAAAGGGGAAGCCTTGAGGAGTGGAGTGGTGGGAGGCTGATGTTCTTGAAAATAAGGAAGGCAGATATGTTTTGAGGAAGGTCTGTATGTGCGTGGATAGAGGGATGAAAGGATAGAGTCATGAAAAACAAGGAGAGAACAGGGTGGAGAAAGAAAGAAGAGGGAGAAATAGAGAAGTCAAGCTAAGTCACTGAGGATGTGTGACATCCTGTAAACTCCGGAGAAAGAAGCAGAGTCACCCAAGACTTTTCCTCTGCAGTGAATTGCAGCCCCCCAGATGCAAGATAAATGACCCAGCACACTACTCACAGACAGATTACGGATCCAGCTATGTTTGCTTATGTCTGCCTGCTAACCCAGGCCCATGTCAACACGTAGTGTTGTGAGACCCAGGAATGCTGTGGACTGTGGACACACTGAGCCATCCCCTGGAACATCTACATCTCATCCCTTCTTGACGTCTAGTGGTCCCAAAGGAAGCAAGACAATCATGCACACACCTCTTGGACTGAAAGCTGTTTTCTTTCGTGTAGTACAGTAGAAAGTCATGTTATTCCATGTACGTCTTCCTGGGTTTGTTCATCTCTGTTACATATGATTCTATAGCTCAAGTCCACCTCATGCTGAAGGCTGAATCAGTTAGGTGTACTATGGTGCACCTGATTCTAGCAAAGCACAAAATTCCACCAAATAAAACCACAAGGAAGTACATTTCAAACAGCACATTATGACAAATACTCTTCAGATTAAATGTAATGTTTCTGGATAAATGACTTTATTTAGTACAAACATGTGTGATACATCGTTAACACATAGTATGACAGCCAACTGCCACATGCCACAGTCCATTGTTAGAAACAGGATTCAAAGTTAACTTGATAAGTCATGTCTTCTTCTCAAAACAGTGTTTTAAATGATCATACAAAAGACATCTTAAACATGAAATAACATACTGGCAGGCTATGCGTAAATAGTAAAGCTCCCATGGTTGCACAACCATTCAAAATGATCAAAAAGACCTTTGTGCACTTTTTACAAAAAACACCTGAGATATAACAGACACACCAAGTAACGACACAAAGAACTAATGAATTAGCAGTCGGTGTTAGCCTGTATCGGCCAGTCTTCCCCATCCAACTCCTCTCAGAGCCACTCAGACAGGACTGTTACCCTTCCTTTTTTTCTGTTGCCTTCTCTTGTTGGTCTTGGGTCGTCTTTGTTTGTTTGTCTGTCCTTGGTTTCTATGACTGAAGGAAACAAGTGAACATGACCAATCAGAAAGACTATTCTCACTGCTTTACTGACATTTGTTCTGTCTCACTGTCAGATTATATGAGCACTGTCAGATTACACAGGTCCTTTTTACCTTAGCTATTCATACTGAATTATTAGTCATGTTCACTGTTAGGAGACAGACTCAACAGTTAAAAAGAGATTAGGTTTACTACATGGGAAACACAGTACAAGTTGTCAGGCTGGTTCTATAACCTCAGACAAAGCCCATTCAATTCAGAAGTCAGTTTCTTTCATAAAAGAGCTTCTCGTCTAGGTTCAACCAGAGTGCGTCTTTCAGACCATAAACAGATTTGAGTAGAGAAGTAATTCACAAGCACAGTAGAAAAGCTATGCAATACCAAAAGAAACAAAGATAGGGTTCTCACTTGATCCTGTTGATGATATTCCTTCCTTGCATGCCGTTTGGATCGAGACATTTCTGCTTCCCGGTCTTCAGTGTGATTCTACAAATCATGATGATCATTGTTTTAGGTTAAAACTGTCTCTGACATCCTCCAGAGTCCCTCGTGTTTTCCTAGTGTGTTCCTTGCCTCAGTGTTGTTTTCTTGTAATGTGTCTGTGGTGTGGACCTGTCTTGTCACTCTCCCTCTCCCACATACACAACATCCACACCACAACACAAATTCTTTTCAGGCACTCATTTAAAAGTTGCAGCTGAATTTACATTTTAGAATACTTTTTAAAACAATAATGGCCAGTTTTCCAATGTCTTCAGTAATGTTTAATGCTTACATGATTTCTATCTTCATGCAGAAGATATTCTTGGGGTGCACAACTGGACCAGACTTGATTTGTTTGTGTCCAACAGCGTTGCGCAGTTTCCCTTTACAGAGGCATTTCTCTGAGCCACCGCCAATTGACCCTGTGAACATAGTGTAAGAGCCAATTCAACGTTTGTGTAAATTGCCTGTTATTTTTGTTTCTTAATAATTACAGGTTTACAGTGTGATTAGTATTTGTTTATTGGATATGTACAAGGTGTATATTCTTTTATTTATTCCATTTATTTTGTACTATTAAATGTTTTGTAGGCATGCAGCGCGCCTGCACAGTTCTGCCTGGCCACACTCACAGGAGAAATGGTAGTAAGAAAGGCCATGAGGCTGTAAGGTAATGGAGGCAAGCAGCATGCAAGAAGAAATATTTATTTTACCGTTTTGAAAGCACTAAAAAGATGTAAGTTTTTTGCATATAAGTTTTTGGGGCAATAAAACCTGTACTCTACGTTTTTCTAAGATTTCTGGTTTAGCGTTTTTTCTACGCGTACGATTCTTTTCTTTTGCACCTCCAAGGAATGCCAGTTTGGACTTTGCTCCTATACATAGCAACATGCCTTAAGCAAATATAGTCAACGTAGCATATCATCTGGAGTGTTTAATTCGAATGGTTCAGACAATATTTACATAGCAAGTCATTTCTGAGAATCAGTGTATAAGTAGGCTACAAAAGATTAGTCCCTTGACTACAGGAATACAATATCACTATAAGATCTATAGATTCTAAATTCCAAATGATAATTTTCTAGTTGCTCAATAATCAAACACATTTTGATATGACAAAGATTCTGCCTCAGATGTCACTAACAACGTGTCTTACCGGAGGACTGTGCTTGTACAAGTCCGCAGACCGCAATCCAGAGGAAGAGCAGAGTGGATGCTCTCATTGTGATACAAAGCAAGGCACTGAAGATGTGAGCAGGTCCGGCTCCGTTTATAGAGTCAAGTATTTTGGTTTCACTTTCAGATGTTTACACCATCACTAATTTTTCAAAACAGGATGTTCCCCACAAAGGAAATTCCCCCATTCACTCCTACATAGGTCTTTATTCCAACATTCCCTTTCACTTTTCAACACCTTTTTCCTTTAAATGGATAAGAAATGAAACTAAGCTCAATTGCCCACTTGAATTTACAGTTAGGTCCATAAATATTTGGACATTGACACAATTTTCATCATTTTGGCTCTGTATACCACCACAATGGATTTGAAATGAAACAATCAAGATGTGCTTTAAGTGCAGACTTTCAGCTTTAATTTCAGGATATTTACATCCAAATCAGGTGAACGGTGTAGGAATGACAATACATTTTATATGTGGCCCCCCCCTTTTTAAGGGACCAAAAGTAATTGGACAATTGGCTGCTCAGCTGTTCCATGGCCAGGTATATGTTATTCCCTCATGGGAGTTCGTTATTTCATTGACAAGGAGCAGATAAAAGGTCTAGAGTTCATTTCAAGTATGGTATTTGTGTTTGGAATCTGTTGCTGTCAACTCTCAATATGAAGTCCAAAGAGCTGTCACCATCAGTGAAGCAAGCCATCGTTAGGCTGAAAAATCAAAACAAACCTATCAGAGAGATAGCAAAAACATTAGGTGTGGCCAAATCAACTGTTTGGTACATTCTTAAAAAGAAAGAACGCACTGGTGAGCTCAGCAACACCAAAAGACCCGGAAGACCACGGAAAACAACTGTGGTGGATGACAGAAGAATTCTTTCCCTGGTGAAGAAAAACCCCTTCACAACAGTTGGCCAGATCAAGAACACTCTCCAGGAGGTAGGCGTATCTGTGTCAAAGTCAAAAATTAAGAGAAGACTTCACCAGAGTAAATACAGAGGGTTCACCACAAGATGTAAACCATTGGTGAGTCTCAAAAACAGGAAGACCAGAGTTTGCCAAAAAACATCTAAAAGAGCCTGTACAGTTCTGGAACAACATCCTATGGACAGATGAGACCAAGATCAACTTGTACCAGAATGATGGGAAGAGAAGAGTATGGAGAAGGGAAGGAACTGCTCATGATCCAAAGCATACCACCTCATCAGTGAAGCATGGTGGAGGTAGTGTTATGGCGTGGGCATGTATGGCTGCCAATGGAACTGGTTCCCTTGTATTTATCGATGATGTGACTGCTGACAAAAGCAGTAGGATGAATTCTGAAGTGTTTCTGGCAATATTATCTGCTCAGATTCAGCCAAATGCTTCAGAACTCATATGACGGCGCTTCACAGTGCAGATGGACAATGACCCGAAGCATACTGCGAAAGCAACCAAAGTTTTTTAAGGCAAAGAAGTGGAATGTTCTGCAATGGCCAAGTCAATCACCTGACCTAAATACAATTGAGCATGCATTTCACTTGCTAAAGACAAAACTGAAGGGAAAATGCCCCAAGAACAAGCAGGAACTGAAGACAGTTCCAGTAGAGGCCTGGCAGAGCATCACCAGGGACGAAACCCAGCGTCTGGTGATGTCTATGGGTTCCAGACTTCAGGCTGTCATTGACTGCAAAGGATTTGCAACCAAGTATTAAAAGTGACAATTAGATTTATGATTATGTTAGTTTGTCCAATTATTTTTGGTCCCTTAAAAAGGGGGGGGGGCACATATAAAATGTGTTGTAATTCCTACACCGTTCACCTGATTTGGATGTAAATACCCTGAAATTAAAGCTGAAAGTCTGCACTTAAAGCACATCTTGATTGTTTCATTTCAAATCCATTGTGGTGGTATACAGAGCCAAAATGATGAAAATTGTGTCAATGTCCAAATATTTATGGACCTAACTGTACAAGGGAACACAATTTATTAATGAATTATAGATATTGATACGTTTATTACTCAATGTTTTTTCAGATCAGCATTCTTCTCAATCTTTTGTATTTCCCTTAGCAGTCAACCGGAAGATCAGGAGATACCTGTCTGAGCATTCCACCCAGCTGCAACCCACCCTCTCCAGAGGATTCAGAATGCAGCAAGTTAATTGTAACTTGTTTAACTACATGCTCTTATGGTTCTTCCAATTGGCACTTATTTGCTTTTCAAAATGTATGCTTCATGTTTTGGCTACCCGCAATGTTTTGGGGCTATCTCGTTATGATCAGTGACCTATGCACTTTTGTAAAGCTCTCTTGGAAGTCGCTTTGGATTAACAGTCTGCTAAATGAATAAATGTAAATATTTGTTGTGCAGGCCTGTGAGACAGATGTTTAATGGTAAACTGATGGACACCCGAGGGACCACCCCCTTAAGGCATACTGGACATCAAGAGTTCAGAGTTTAAAAGGCAAGTGGCCTGGATGGACCTGTGGGGCTTCAGTCACGCCATCATGGTATATGAGCATCATATATCATCAGCATGGAATCATTCACAGCTGTGAGGTTGTTGGGGTGGGAACAGAAATGTCAGTTCTTCCCAATATTCAGTCCAGTATGGGAAAAATTCCTCTTGGCTACAATCCACAAGCCTTATTAGAATGATGTACTATTAGATGGCTATTTTGTCCATGTTCTGTCCATCACGTACTATACACCCACTTGCTTTATCTGACTGTCCTTACACAATTATTTACTCATCTATACTTTCTGTACCAAGTTTACCCCAGGGCTTGCAACGTCTCCTCTTGACTGTCATTTATATAATCCCTTTTTTTGTTTCATGTCATGAAAAATAGGGCTTTCCATATGCCATAGATAAGCAGCATCTCCCCAAAGACAACTTTCAGAGAATGTACTACGGTAAATAAACACAGGAAACCAGACAACATTTACTTATTAACAGCACATTTATTAAACAAAAGTGTGTCATCTAGGACGAGCTGGAGGCGGCCACAGCAGCTCGTTTGGGCTTGGGGGCAGTGCCCTCCCGGAACCCGTTCCTAAGGGGACAGAAGCACATCAAGTATAAGACACATGCACTACATTAGACAAACAAGGGCTGAAGCAGCACACTAAAGACAGCAACCGTGAAACAGGACAGTGTGGCTTACCTCAGTATAAAAATCGATATCACTGTTATCTCATTTGTTCAGACATTTATTTGAGGACATCATTGGTAAGCACAAAGCCTGTAGAACTAACGTTCCCATCTTTGGTGAGCACTCATATCCACTGTGACAGAAAAGCTCCCGACTCCCAAAGCAAAAGAAAGCAGGGCCAACACACCGAAGTTTGCTGTTACTTAACACACAACTGACCCCATTTTGAACAGTCTGGATTGGCCAAATCATCTCAGAGAAAAGACCTTACTCTATTTCAGGGCTGCCAACGTTTAAAAAAAACCTTTGAGTGAGATTTGGTGGGGCCACCAAAATGTTGTTGGGTTCAAAGCACCCCCCCCCCCCCCCATGTTGCGTCACTCAGTGCATCTTCCCCTCGTCCATTACCGTTTACAACGTTAGCAGAACTACTTGGTTGGTGTTGCCTTGTCAGCGTGACAAATACAAGGTGTGGCGTGAGAGCGTGTGAACTGGTTGAAATGTGTGTCTCGCGGCCAAGACGTGAGAGTTGGCAGCCCTGCTATGTGCCTGGTGCAGTAAACGATGCACTTGACCAACACTGGGCCACCCTTTTGTGCCATCTCATCATGCTCACCTGAACCTGCGGTAGACCACTCTCAAGTGCCTCAGACGCCCAGTGCCGGTGGTGCTCCTCCTCTTTGCTTTGGCGCTCCAGTTGTCTGCAGATCACATACAGGTCAACCAAGCACATGACCACAGCCAATTCTTAGGTTACATTTTTCATTGCAATGCATTGACACCTGCCTGGACCAAAAACTGACTGACCACTCACTCTCCCCATGCCATCTCTAAACTGTTAAGTCCATCAGAACAAAGTTAAATAAATCACATGATCAACTACCAGTCCCACAACACGGCATCATAGCTGCTTCCGACTTGATAACCATCTGATGGCCGACAGCCAAAAGAACATCCACAGTGAGAAGATTCAGGTGAGCACATTCTGTAGGTCATACAGAACGACTGACTTCACACAAGGTTCTTAGAGCCACGCATGGCGGACCAGACCAGTGCGTCTCAAGGCCCAAACAGCCAGGCAGGTGGAAGAGCTACTCACACTTTCTCTTGCGCTTCTCAGGGTAGCCACACTTTCCGCAGCTGGACTTCTGCAGGTGGTAAGCCTTGGAGCCACAGCGACGGCACAGGGCGTGCGTCTTATTGCGCCGCTTTCCGAAAGAGGACGTCCCCTTCGTCTGCAGGTACAAAACAGGGGTTGAGGCAAGCAAGCTGTGTCATTGTGTTACACCGAGGTGGGGGTGGAGGCCACACCAAGGGGTTTACAATGTCTCGTCTCAGTCATAATATATGAATCATTGGAAATCATAAGTTCAGACATTTATATTGAGAACATCACTGACAAGACACTGACCCTGGGTGGTATCCTATATTACCCTTACGTTAGGAAGCTCACCAAAGTTAAATATAAGCGATTACGTTCTACCCCCTCAAAGTTAATTGATCTAGACCTGACATACAGGGGCTCATGTTAAGGCGTCCATCATGTCCATTACGTGGTAAGAACTATATAGTTTTTTTTTGCTAGCTAACTAACTGGTAGAGCCACAACAGACACGGCTAACTACGGTAGCAGGCTAGTTACTTAGCAAGCTAATCAAATGAATACAGATCTTGGTTAAGACATTCAGACAACCGAGCACATTATGGTTAATGCTCGCACAGAATATTCGAATGGCCTGAAACACTGTCCAGTAGCTAAGCACTGTTCACATGTTCCTGGGTTCTGGAGCAGCTGAAGCTAATCGGCAGAAGCTATAGATGCAGGAAGGGATTTTCTTCTTGAAATAGCCTCATCACACACAATATATGTGGGCTTCAATCGGCTATTTTTACAACTTGTGAAATATACGAGGTCGAACTCGGATGAACAGTTTATAGAAGAGATGTTGTAAGATTTGTAGCTGCGTATTTCTCCACTCACCATTTTCTTCCTGTGGCTGTATGAAAAGAGGACGGAAAAGGAATTTGTGTTCTGTTAAATGATTCCCGTAGTACTTCCGGTGTAACATCCAATTAGACCATCTCCTTTTGACAAGCATAAAAATACCATTCATTAATACAACATGCGCTAATGCAAACAGCGATTTATAAGAAAGTGCATCGTTTTGATTGTCAATACGCCAATGACACCTATTGATCGGTCACAGGATTGTTTCCAATTTTCCCCAACTGCAGTAAAGATTTGTGAACAGCGCATGGAGCATGTGTTAAATCGAACTAAAGGAGTCAAAACCTACATCTTATATTATAAACCTTAACTATGCAGGCTACACACCCCTATAGCCTGGGACATATTCAGCGTACCTTGTGAGCGTGTTAAAAAAAACAACGTTTAGAATGTAGCCTATTATTTCGGCTTCACGTATTGGCTACGGCCGTATAGGAAAAAATATGGCACTTGTAATTTGAAGGGACGTTGACACAAGGGATTAAGAAAGGTTTTATTTTATCAGAGTAACATTGAGTTGGTTAGAGGTTACAGGCTAGAGGTTACAGTCAGCCAGGCTATATGTCTGACAAGACGGTGACCTTGAATTTTGTCTTAGTTGGAATCCAAACAAATAAGCGTAGCCTATAGGCTGTCCGCGCGCTCACGAGAAGGCGCACCATCAGCACCACCAACCTGTGCAACACCAGGTTACGAATTTTGCTCACGAGCACCTCTTTTCGGCTCAGCAGTGATTTGAGAGCTAGAATAAATTTTTCTGCGCAGACCTTTTGATAATTTCAAAAAAGGCAAAGGACGTCAGTGAATCATTTTGTTTAAAATTAATTAGATTAATGTCATACTTATTGTTGGTAGGCTACGCTAAATTTCACTGCATATCTGCATTGGCAGCCTCTGCCTTTAGCCCCTCGAACGTGCGCCTCCCTAGTCATGGCAGCGCATGATTTCAATGCGATTTGAGAGACTATTTATAACAAGACGTCAGGACCAGGTAGCCTACTGGTACCAGTCTCTCTGAACAGTGGCTACTGGACATAAAAGACTGAGCTTCAGCTTTTTCTCTATTCACAAATTGTTTGGACGTGTTTCTGCTTTAAAAGGACGCCTCCTCAATCAAGACCAATTAGAACAGAGCCGTGGCAGCAGCGAAGGGTAACCGGGCTGTAGACAGTAGCTTACTGTAGGGTATGGACGATGTCCGCTTTAATGCAAAGACGAAACATGAACAATTTGTCCTGAATGTGGCATCGAGAGAATCCTAATTTTGTTATTTTTGGTAGCCGTGGATGCTGCGCCGAAGAATGGGCTACTCCGACCCAACGTCGGGTAAAGATATACTCGGCAATAGATCTCTTTGTTTTATATTTATTTGCGCTTTTGGACTGGTTACACTTTTACAACAGATTCTCTATGGCAAAAATTACATTAAAAGGTAAGCCCTAATAAATTCCTTTTTATGATTATTATTCATTTGGATATGAACAGAAAACAACAAGCATTGACAAATGTACGGCAATAATAGCCTAATAAAAAAAAATGCTCCAACAGGCAATGCATGATATGTTAGGCTATATCATCTAGTTACAAAAATGTAAGCATATCATGATTATTTCACTGTAAATGTGTGTTCTTAAAGGAGTAATTGTAATGGTAAGATGCTAGGATGAATGAGCAAACGACTGAATTGACTGAACAGAACAAAAGCAATTAGCATCCATGTTTCAGCGGCATATAAAGTATTCTCCTGAGGTTTCAGTTTGATATTTTTCTGAAAATGGAGCATCACATTCATGCCATACACAGTGTTTTGGCTGTGTATGGTTATGTTTTAAAGACCTTAATTTGATTTTCTGTTTCAGCCTTATCGACTGGTCATACATCTTACATATGGATATCTGCTGATATCACAAAATTATCATTATCAATTTATTTATAACGATTAAACATTATTAGATGTGTAGGATTCATGTCACAGTGGTCATTGTCAAATTTAGTAGTCATTCACTGATGTGGTTGGCTGTTCATAGTGCACAGATGAACAGCCACTGCAGAGCTATGCATTCCTAAAATGTTTTGTAACACCTCTGCAACAGAATCTACTACTGATGGAGGTTCATATTTCCATAAGACAATAACTAATCACATAAAAGCCCTAACCATTGGAGGTCAGGTATATGAATATAATTTTTTATGATTTCTTGAAATGTTTTCCATTGTTTGTGAGGAGCAAACAAAGAGATGTTTCTTTCATGAATTTTATTTGTATTTGTTTTTTATAAAAGAAAAAAATATGATCTTACGAAAACAATACACGCACTCCCCCCCACCCCACCCTGCTCTGGAGAGTTTAGACAGTACATTATGAACTTGTCTCATACTTGCCTCATACATGTACTGCATTCTAACTGCCCCCAGCCCAATGCACCCTCACAGTGTTGTCCCCCCTGCCCCTTGCCCGCTGCCCTCTGCCCAGGCCAGCCTGGTGAATTCATGGCATCCAAGCCCTGGGGCTGAGATGGCATGAATCTATCCTCAGCAGCAACTCTCTCTGCTGGTCCCCCATGCTTAAAGCACCCAGCACGGGAGAGAGAGGGGGACTGGGCTGCACCACGGGAACCATTGAGCAACGGCAGACATTTTGCTACGCTCTGTCTGCACACACCTAAGTGCTAAGGAGACTAAATGTTTGTGTGTGTGTCTGTGTGTACCTGAACATGTATGTATTGTGTGTGTGTGTGTGGGTCTGCAAATGTATGTGTATGTGACGGAGAAGTTTGTGTGTGTTTGTCTGCAAGCGAGAGAGCGAGTGTGTACATGCATGTTTTCAACATGTATGTATTGTGTGTAGGCCTGCGAGTGTGTCAGTGAAGGAGAGAGGGAGAGCTTGTGTGCGGGTGCTTTGTTGGAGATGATGTCACTGTAAGATATTCCACTGCCCTGAAACCATGACAACAGGCGCAGTGTGTGTGTAAGTGTCGGCCCACCCCTCCCCTCACGCTCCAGGTTATTTCCCCTGCAGCTGGACTGTATCTCTGCCTCATCCTCTCCTGTCTCCCAGGATATCCTGATCTCAGCTAATCACCAAACCATGGTAGGCTGACGGAGGCAGGGGAGAGAACACAGTCTCTACTGTACGTAAAATCACGCCAGCACGCCGATTTCTACAGCGTCTTGGATGCTAGCACCCCCCCTCCCTCCCTCCTGCCCCCCCACAGTTTGTATGGTAGCTGTGACTCCCTTCTGACACAGGTAGTAATGCCCGGAACAGGCTCATACCCATCAGCTAATACGTGGGCCTTGGCTGTTTTTGATTTTTTTAGTTGGTTCTCCCAACCTGACAAAGTAGAGGTGGCGTGACTAAGGGACTCGGGGAGGAAGTGTGGCCTCATTAGGCTGTTTGAAGACGTCCCCATTTTGGGTGTAAACACGTGTGTGTGTTTCTGGAGAGAGCTGAGGAGCTGGGTCGGATTCTAGCCTGTAGATAAATCTCCACTGTGAATGTCCACTGGGTGTATCATGTAGCATGATGCCCTCCCCATCGACTTTGACATTAACAAACAGCCCTCCAAGCTGTGTACTGAAGGAGGTGGAACGGAAGGAAGAGATAAAGAAGAGTAGGGGAGAGAGCAGGAAGGGATAAATATAGAGACAGGGAGAGAGAGAAGCAGAGTCAGATAGGAGAGAGATAGAGAGAGGGAGAGAAGGAGAGCAAGAGAGACCATGAGAACGGTATGAAACCGTTGGAATCAGAAAAAAAAAAGTTATTAAATAATACACAGGGAGTGACCCAGTTTATTTATCTTCACTTGGCTCGCCCGCGGAGGGCAGTGCCTAAAAATACTCTCAGCAGGGTACTACAGGCTCCTTCTGAAAGGGTGGGAGAGGGGGGTGGAGAGCCTGTGTTAAAGACACCACCTAGCTCAACTTCCAATCCTAGGAACATATACAGAGCCACAAATCACGCCAGCAGTGAATTACTACAACGCTACTCCTTCAAAACAGTACTGAACCCTACACATTGACGCTATTATCTTGCAAGATTGCCAAATAAAGTATTTTAAATTTTTGCCATGTCGCAGCATGGTGATTCCCAGTAGACATCCTAAACCATAGACTACATGGAAGTGGATATTTAGTCAAATTTCATTCATAAATATTGATGCCCCCCCACCCTTCCTGTCCTCATTGAGTAGGCTCTTAGCAAAGCCAGACCGATTAGAGTAAGTATCGTAGGAGGTCGATGTTTTGAACCCTACTCCTGTCCGTCTCCATACCACACTTACAATGACCGTGGTTGGATGAGACTTCAGAGCACTTCCTGCGTGTCAGGGCGAGTGCCTTGGGGCTACTGTGTGGTGTTCTGCCTCCTGTTCCGAACAAAGTAGAGGAAACAAGGAACGACCGGTAAATAGATTCCAATTCCACAACGGCTTGGTTTAGTATGGATGTATTGAACAGCACCAATGCACCAGTCAAACAGTGACTTAATTGAACTGAAAGGATGGTAAAGTCTAGAGACTGACATTTTGATTTAACATCCTGTCCGAGAATGTCCCTTGTTCTCCACTGGGTATCTCCTGGTATCTAGTTTCTTGTCCTGGTCAGTCTGTGTGAAAAGGAAGGTCCGGTTCACCTGCTGTTCTCCGCACCGGTGGCCAATGTGTCACTGAGATGTTGAAGCAGCACTTAGCAGAGTCGATGGGAACTGCCGTATTGCCACAGAGCCATAAGTGTTTGTTTAAAGGAGTAATGTGGTTAGAGAGCACCTACGTGGGAGACAATGACTCTGTTAGTGTTCTTAAGTGGTACATCTATTCCACCCACGTGCCAATCATGGAAATATGAGTCCGAACGATATTTGCAAAGCAGCCTTTCCAAATGAATCTCAAATATTCACTTTTCAGCCCAGTGTATTGTTATGTATACTGTATAGATACACACGTATATGTGATTGATTTGGGGTTGGTTTGAATTTGATATGATCTATGTGTCTTTTCCCACCTGTTTGGCAGAGAGCCTGAAGCTGCTCTTTTCAACATGGGGCCATATCAAAGCAGTGGACGGTACAGGTGCTATTCACATCTCAAAGGGGGCGTAGACGTGGCCGTCATCTGCAAAACGTTACGTATTTGGGCCATATTGAGCCTTCCTGTAACCTTTAACCGTTCCTGTCAATAAGAGTTGGCCGTGTGATCTAATCAATTGTATCACAAATTGGATTTGCGTGTGTTTTGTCTCTTTTTGTGCTTTGTCTCTTTTTGTGCATGTGCATAACAAACCAAGATATACTGTAAATGCTGCCTTTGATATGTTGGGAGTGGCACATTATATTGTTAACGGGTAAAACGTAGGGTTAGAAAGATCATTTAGATCAATATTGGCTCAATAAAAACAGCTTAAGACCGTACGAGGCCACTCGCCATGTTTCTACAGAAGGGCCTGAAAAATATAATCTTATCATGGAGTTGTTAACCTCTGCCAGACAAACTGGTATTGAAGCAGGGTTTCCTGTCTGTGCTGAGTTGAGATGGCTTCTAGACTGGTACTAGGCGGGGCTGAGTTGAGATGGCTTCTACACTGGTACTAGGCGAGGCGCCAGCAGCACCAGATGGCCCCCATCTAAAGAATTCACTTAGCTTTTCAGCTGTTCTGCACATTTCCATCTCGGTTAGTCGTTGACTTGCACTTTCTTTTGAATTCCACCGGTGGTCTCTTGAAGTTCTACGTCTCATCGTTCTTTGGTTAGATTTGAACCCTCACATGCAAAGCAAATTTGTACCCTTAGTGCACTTAAACCACCAGTATTATTTCAGTGTTATATAAGCACTATCCTTTTGTGTTTATTTATGGGAAATGCTCATGCCACTTTTTGTGCCACATCCAAAACAGTAGTGACTCACTGCAGAACAGTAGAAGGTTCGCTTCACATTCTAACGTTTGCTGTGCCATTTTATTCTAACAGGCTGTTTTACTAAAGGAAAAAACAGCTGATTCTTCTGACTGTGTGTGTGTTTGCACAAGTGTGTGTGTGTGAGCGCATATGGAAATAATGTGTGTGCACGCAATCAAGTTGTGTGTGTGTGTGTTTGGCTGTTGTCAGCTAATTAACACAGTATCACAATCAATCTCAATAAACTGACTCATTTTCTTATTAGTGCGCAACAGTTTAGCCGCCTCAAAGGGGACGAGACAGGAAATTGGACCGGTCCCATTAATTTCTCGGATGACGGATCTCAGAAGCCTGCCAGAAATGGGAAGAAAAGGTACATTTCCAACGTGATTGACTGACTGCACGACACCCCTAAGAGAGAGAGAGAGAGAGAGAAAGAGATATAAAGTGAGCAGACATTAGATTTGAGTTGTGCTGGATGGTGTCCCAGGCCCGTGCATGTGAGGACTGGGCCACAGACCACCAGCACAGTCTGCTACAATGTACATGTAAGGGTAGAATGAGAGACATTAAAACACATTTTTTGCAATTTCTTGTTTTTAAATTTCTGAGGGTTATTTTTTATGACTTATTTTTTCAAGTGGAGAGAGTTGAGGAGATTTATAGCAGGGGTTATAATGTCACAGGAGAGAAAGTCACACATTTAACTCTAACTTACCTGTCTGCATGTTGACAGATGTTTCCGTCAGAATTTTCAGCCAGATTCACAGATCTCCGTAATAGTCACCCCCTGCCTAGCCGATATTAAGAAGAAAAAAAAACGCTCTCAAAGGTAGGCCAGTCTGAAGGCATTTTAAGAACTTTTACAGAAACCCAAGAATGCCTCTTTCTTTTCCATTGGTCTGAAAGGGACCAGCTCTCATATTTTCAGTGGTGGTTGCACTGCAGATCTGCTCTTGCATGTTGTCTGATCCCTCCCACCTCCTGACCCCCGACCCCCATCCCCCTAAAGAAGCTGGTTGGACCACGGTCTCCTGTTGATGTACTGGCTTCTCTTTGTACCTCTGTGTCGTCTCATCCAGCACCCATCTCCCCACATCTCTCAAGCCCTGTATGTCCTGTGTTTCTGCTACACAGCTCTGTGTGTGTGTTCTCATGTACATGGTGGACACTTCTCTCTGCTATTCCCCCTATCTCCTCTTCTCACATCTGCATTGTCTCTCAGCCCGGAATACCACCTTCTTTGTTTGCCTCTCAAAAGAAGATGAACACAGTCTGGTCGTGTTACAGTGCGCGTCCACCTGCCACCCAGGATTTCTCCTACGGAAACCTCATGGGTCCACAGTAACGCAGCGTTCCCACAGTAACACGCCACTCTAAGTCCCCTTCGTCAGGCCTGCTGACCTTCACGGATGGCAGCAAGCTAATGTGGCAACAATGATCAGAGATGCCATTCAAATGGTGCTGCGCTTAAATGGTTCACTCCGAGTTACAGTGGTCATCATGAAGGTTCCCTTTCAACAGAGCAAAATTGAACAATGACTCCCCCCTCCCAAAAAGCAGTAGTGATTTGAAGGATCATTTAGCAAAGATGAAAATAGAAGTTTATCTGAAGGATACATGATGCTCCAACCCTCTTCTTGACAATGACTCAAATAAAAGCCTACACAGAATCGTCACGTGGATGTAAACAACCAGTTAATTTCCCCCCCTACATTCCTGGTTTAATTTCCCTCCCAATCATGCATCTCGTTTTTTTGTTTTCCTGTGCATCTCCCATGCTGTTATGCCACTCATTGTCTGTGTTGTTTTTGTCACAGCTCACCTTGTGTCGTTTCCAGAGTCTTATCTGATATTGTTTACACAATCCAAACGATCATGTTTCCATAGAAACTTTCACAGATGTCCCATCTATTTTATTGAGATACTTTGACCCACCAGCTTCCTCCCATCCACTGGCAGTTTGTGATGACATTTTGGCATCTTTCACCTTCAAGCAGACACAGGTGGACATTATAAGTACAGAAAACAAACCAATCAAACACTATAGACTGTCTATACTATCAGAATCATGCTATACCAGTAGAACAGTTATAGTTACTGTAGAAATATACTGTACCTGCATTAGAGTCCTAGGTACTATAGGAATACACTATACCAGTAAAAGAGTTATAAATAATAAAGCATCCATATTATGTAACCATAGAGTTGCATGTGACATACATATTTAGCTTCTTGTGGGAGCTATCCCAGATACATTTCTGGACAAGTGCTGGGCCCTTCAGATATGCCCCTGGGTGCAGGACTTGGCAGCTCCCTCCCCCCTTGTCTAGAGATCAATACCATTATCCATTCCAAGCCTGTCTGAACACACCTAGGGGAGCGCTACCTCCTCCACATCTGGCTGCGGGCCCAGCCCCGGTTTGAGGGGCCCAGCCCCGGACTGAGGGGCCCAGCCCCGGACTGAGGGGGCCCAGCCCCGGACTGAGGGGCCCAGCCCCGGACTGAGGGGCCCAGCCCCGGACTGAGGGTGAGGGATGTGGGGGACGTGGGGGTCTTGGCACGCTCCGATTTGAGAGAGAGAGAGAGAGGAGAGAGAGAGAGAGAGAGAGAGAGAGAGAGAGAGAGAGAGAGAGAGAGAGAGAGAGAGAGAGAGAGAGAGAGAGAGAGAGAGAGAGAGAGAGAGAGAGAGAGAGAGAGAGAGAGAGAGAGAGAGAGAGAGAGAGAGAGAGAGAGAGAGAGAGAGAGAGAGAGAGAGAGAGAGAGAGAGAGAGAGAGAGAGAGAGAGAGAGAGAGAGAGAGAGAGAGAGAGAGAGAGAGAGAGAGAGAGAGAGAGAGAGAGAGAGAGAGAGGAGAGAGAGAGAGAGAGAGAGAGAGAGAGAGAGAGAGAGAGAGAGAGAGAGAGAGAGAGAGAGAGAGGAGAGAGAGAGAGAGAGAGAGAGAGAGAGGAGAAGAGGAGAGAGAGAGAGAGAGAGCTCCTGGCCTCAGGACTGTGGGCCAGTCAGGGACAGTGAGGGGAAGCCTTTCGTCCAAAGACCATCAGCCACGTCCACATTCACAGAGAAGGCGTATTGGCCCTGTGGAAGTCACCCCTGTAAACCATAGACACACAGCACCACGGAGAGATGTTCACGACAGACTAGGAGATGATTTGTGTTGCTTTGTCTGTCATGCTAAAATGTGGACCATGTCTTCACAGTTTTCTCCAGCCATCTTTGTTGTCCAGTGTGACATGATCACCACTACCATACACACCCAACAGATGACCTCTGTGTGTTCTCATGATTTGTGTTATCATGTCCTGTATAATGATAATTTACTGGGTTTTATTTGTTTGTCCAATACATCCTTAAGAAGATTTACAGGCTCTTAAGCATGTAGACATTGTGCAGCCAGGATTTATTATAACAAAATCATAGACATAGTTGTATTGAATAATCAGAATGTGAGTGTGAGAATGATGATTGTACATACATGTTGTAGTTGGGTGCATGTGCACGTATGTATGTGTGGGTGAGCATGACATGCCAGAAAAAGGTGACAAATAATATATACAAAATGTAAAGGTGAAAAACAGATTGTCATAAAAAAAACATATATATATATATATATATATATATATATATACATTTATATATTTGCATGGAAAAAAACTAATGTTCCTGTTCAATTCAGAGGGACCTAATCGACCTGATGTACAGGCTTCTGCAACCAGACAGCTGTTCTCTCCTTGCCATCTGATCAGAGCCATCCTATTGGGCACACTCTCAGAATAAGCTGACAACGGTTCCACATGGGGTTCTGAACTTGACTCTGTGTGAGAACTCTTATGATATAAAAAAAAAATGTAAAGGAAAGAAATAGACACCCGGAACCTCTTCTGATTCCTGATGGAACCTGATATTGGCTGAATGGTTCTAGCTGGAATCTTTAGTTTCTTATGATTTGACTCTTTGGTCTTTAAGAGTTCTCCCGGGGCCAATTGAAGAACACCTCTGTGGTTTAGAGAGTGTACTGTACAGAACATGTCATAGAATGCTCAACTTCTCCATAATAGAAGGATCAGATTGTCTCATTTAATCTCTCCTCCCCTCTAAGCTTTTCTTCCCTTCTTTCTCTCTGTCTTTCACCATGTTTCTCACATGTCATGTTGTGTTTTTTTTTCTCCTGAATTAAACTTTCCTCAGAGAATGCCTGTGTTGTATGTTGTGAGCTTCCATGTCTAGTCAAAACACAGAAAGATCAAGTAAATGGAATGTACTGAACATGTTTCAATTGATTTTGTTTTGTGTAAAAAAGTACACTTTTACTGTTCAATGTTGCCTGTAGATGATTCATGAGAACAGATTGTAGCCCCCACACCACCCAGTTAGTGAATTGAGCTGAAACCACTCCCAAAAGCATCACCATCACTCTAAAATGTCTGTATAATGTTCAATTACTTCCAATCTTAAATCTATACCCTTGTATGAATAAAGTTAAAAAAGAAAGAGTGCCCCACTGCCTCTTCCCTACCCACAGTGCATTGTGATGTGCCCTAAACCAACCAACCTACACCCCACCCCCACCCACCTGCTTGGTTGATATAGTGACCAGAGGGGTGTAGCATAGCCCAGGGCAGGGGGAGGCTGACTGTGACTGTTCCTGCAGGTTCCTGGACTCCTACGATGGACCCTACGAGTACAACTCTACAGCCTGCAAGGAGCTCAGGCAGGAGATCATGGACGGTCAAGGTCCTGACCATGTAAGTGTTCCATCAGCATGACACATTTCCAAGCCCTCCACCACATATTGCGATACCATGATCCCCTTAGGCCACCATTTTGATTATGACTAGATCAGGATTCCGACCCAGAAATATTACCATGGGACCACTGCAGTATTCCTTTTTATTCCTAAATAAAATGACGAACTATTGGCAGATCCGAGTGAAATCTTTGCAAACCTTCGCTGCATTCATGGCCTGGGTTTTCTGCAGACCTTACAAACTGTGAGATTCCTGTGACACCCCAATCTAGTGTCAAGTCTTAGTAAATGGGGCCACAGTCTGGATGCATAATGGCTGGCTGTCCTGTGCAGTACAGTCTGTCTCTGAGCTTGGTGTGGTGAACCCCTCTGTGCTCCTGAGGCTGGCTGAGCTCATTGTCTCCCTAGCTGAAGGGCCTGGTGAAGGAAGTGGACTGCCAGGCAACCTGGGATAACTAGGCAGAAACCTCATGATGTCACCCCTCCCTGCCCGGTGATCATTTCATGGTCCATGCGTGCTTCTCTCTCTGCCCCCCCCCCCCCTCTCTTTCTCTCTCCCCCATTGAACAAATAGCCCAATCATCTGGGGAGAATGCCAGTTCAAGGACAGCTATTTAGAGACTTTCTATTTCTACAAGTTGTCTTGTTATCTTCTCTTTCTCAAGACGAAGAGAGGAGAGAGAGAGAGAGTGTGGGGGGGGAGGGAGGAAGGAAAATAGACAAAAACATCAGATGTCAGAGGAACCGCTGCAGTCTGTGTCAGCCTATGGAGGTGTTCACCCTGCAGTCTGTGTCAGCCTATGAAGGTGTTCACCCTGCAGTCTGTGTCAGCCTATGAAGGTGTTCACCCTGCAGTCTGTGTCAGCCTATGAAGGTGTTCACCCTGCAGTCTGTGTGTCAGCCTATGAAGGTGTTCACCCTGCAGTCTGTGTGTCAGCCTATGAAGGTGTTCACCCTGCAGTTTCATGACTTCCCCGTTCCCAATGGTCCTACCTCAACACCTGCCCTTGGCGCCGCTGTTCTCCCTCATGTGAGCTCTCTGTCCCACCTCCAGGGTGAAAACGTCCGACCTGTTTGAGAGGTGGAGGAACCTGCAGGTGTGCAAGTGGGAGCAGAACAAGATGGAGACCAACAACTTCAAGTGAGCAGAATTTGGCCCTCCCCTCGGCTTCACGCAGGGTTTGATCAAAATCCAGCTTTTCGTCTGAGTCAAAATGCTGGATCGTGTTTGTGGGCGATTCGCTTTAATCTATCTATTTATTGTCCTGACTGGATTCAGTCCCACCCCACCTGTGGTTTTCGTCCAATAGGATGTCTCTGTCACGGTGCTGCAATGCCCCCTCTTTCCTATTCACCACCAAGAGGAACACGCCCGCAGGCACTAAGCTGCGGTACGAGGTAGACACCAGCGGAATCCTGCCCATCACCACTGAGGTCTTCAAGATGTTCCCAGATGTGAGTCTGCTTCTGGACATTCAACTCCTCACCTAGTTCAACTCTGTCCCCTGTTCTACTCTTACCCCTCCTTTTCTGCTATCTAGCCTCTGCGTATACACTGGGTTGTATGTACTAATGTACAGTGCCTGTGATGCAGTCAGTGAAACACAAATACAGATTACTTGAACTGAAGATAAATTGGTGGCACTGTGTAGTGCGGTGATGGCTGGTGTAGCACTATCTATGGCTCTGGGCCGGAGTCTCTATTGTTTCCCTACACAAAACTCCGGTGCGTCTAGTTTCATGTCATTGAACTGCCTTTATTAATTATTTATCTCAAGGTATGTTTCTGTATCAATTTTGTTTCCTTTACTACAAACTCTGGTGTGTTAAGCGCTTAGTTTCATTTGATTGCGATTAATCGCATTAGTTTATTAACTAAACTAAATTCACTGAAGTTATCATACAACCTCCTACCTCTAGTGCACATTACAAGCGCTTAGTGAAGTGTATATTGCGAGCTCAAGACGACTGAAAAAGATCCATTGCGAAACTCCAATGGATTATAAAAAGGACACCTGCAAAATATTAACTTTGCTGAGTGCCCGGTTCTCAAGATAATTGTGGGAAACTCGCTGCCCTAAAATCCCATTCATAAAAATACAGACACACAGACAGAGAGAGAGAGAGTCCTGGCATTATTAGAGAAATGTCGGACTTGCTTGTTTTTTTATGCTGACCCTTAGGACATGCCGTACTCCAAATCCCAGTTCAAGAAGTGTGCTGTCATTGGAAACGGGGGCATTATCAAGAACAGCAAATGTGGGAAGGAAATCGACTCTGCAGATTTTGTGTTTAGGTGAACTACGTCTACATCATTACGTTGCTAAATATACGTCTGAGAAGAATTCTTTGCAATGCATATTTTTGCCCGCTGTTATCATATTTAAAGGAATTAAATTATATGAACCCCGCTCAGCGTAGAGCAACTGATAATGCAACGTTTTTCAATTTTTATTCTTAGATGCAACATTCCACCCATCTCTGACAAGTACTCCGCTGATGTCGGCACCAAAACGGATTTGGTGACAATTAACCCCAGTATCATCACTGAGAGGTACTGTCAACACACACCACACACACACACACACACACACACACAGGTACATCCACACTTCCTTATCCGCCTACGTGTCTCTACCCCATCCCCTTCTCTATTTATCTCTGTCTGTCACTGTCTCTCATCCACCTCCACCAGGTTTCAGAAGCTGGAGAAGTGGCGGCGGCCATTTTATGAGGTCCTCCAGAACTATGAGAACTCCTCCATGGTTCTGCCTGCGTTCTACAACACGCGCAACACCGATGTGTCCTTCCGGGTCAAGTACATGCTGGACGACTTCGACTCTCAGCGCGGGGTGTTCTTCTTCCACCCTCAGTACCTGCTCAACGTGCAGCGCTTCTGGGCCGTCCAGGGGGTTCGCGCCAAGCGCCTCAGCAGTGGGCTGATGCTGGTGACGGCAGCCATGGAGCTGTGTGAGGAGGTCCACCTCTACGGGTTTTGGGCGTTTCCCATGAACCCTTCGGGGATCTTCATCACCCACCATTACTATGACAACGTCAAGCCCCGCCCCGGGTTCCACGCCATGCCCCATGAGATATTCAACTTCCTGCACATGCACACTCGTGGTATTGTGCAGGTGCACACTGGACCATGCAGGTGATCGCTCACTTGAGTTTGGTTCACCTGCCACAGTGCATTGTGGGAAGGTTTATGTCATTTTTGTTTTGCCTTTGTTATGTTGTCCGTGTTTATTGGATGGACAGTTTCTCTTGACTTTTTGAAGAACACCATCCTGCTCCTTCTTGTGAAAGGTTGCCTGCTTTAGCTCCTGTCGTTTCTCTATCCAATGGTTTCTCCCCCTCAACTTGCTGGTGAAGTGAACACATTGAGCCTCTGTTTGGTTGACTCTATGAATTGTAGGTTGCTTGTTTTGTTCACGTAACGTGGTCTTCGTAGTGATGTCGTCGTTTCTGTGATTGACTAGTGACTCAGTGATCACTGCTGTACAGAGGTGTTGATATTAACGTTGCACAAATACACTGGAGAAGGGCCTCCTGTCCCTTATCACTTCCTGGGTGACCTCTATAATCCTCTCTCTCTTTCTGAGACACTGTGGGTGCTTCAACTTTTGATGTTTGTGTAAAAAAAAGAGCAGACTAAACTGATAATGAGCCAATTCAAAATGTTTGAACAAGGATTTTACCTTCACATTACCTGCAAACACTTTGAATGGTTTTATGGCTGTATATACTGTATATATATAAAAAAAACTGTTCAAACTCAGTATGGCCTTTTTGGTAGGCCTATCCTTTCTTCATTCTGGATAAATAATTCGACATGTCCTCCTACGGTATTTCTGGAGCAAAATTAAGGGACTGGGAGGTGTTTATATGAATTGATGTTTGGGACAAAGGCCTGAACTGTTTTGTAACGACCACCTTTAACGTAGTATAGGCTGTCCACAATCAACTGTAACCATAGTCACCGACCATAGGTGCACCGTTGTTTTGCCCCCCCAGTGCCCCGCTGACTGTCATTCATGTCTTAAACCATGCTGCCTTATGAGAATCAAACCCTCCCTCAGATATGCAATCCAGCCCCTTTGTATTGCTTATCATATGGCTCTGACAGACATCGTTCTTCTGTTGGAATCTGGCGAGTCATCCGGAGTTCCGGAATCCTCTGTAAGAACATCCTATGATGTCTGTCAGTCCATCTGTCTTAGCTTACCATTGACCTCTGCTGTCCTCTCCAAAAACATGTTCTTCTGTAAGATAGAATTCCCTTGTGATGTTGTCGCTGTGACGCCGTGCATGACAAAAATCTGTTTGGTTTTGCTTCATGGGTGCCTGCAACAATGATACGTTTAGAAGTGTTAGCCAATGGCAAACCTAATTTCCATCAAGCAACATTCGATTTTAGAATTGAATGAACAATTAAATGGGATAACTTTTTGTCATTCTCCCTCGCCCCATGCATCCCTTTTTTAAATCATATTTTTTGTTGTTGCGTCATGTAACCTCCCTTTTAAATTGTAAATGTTCAATTACCAATTACAAACCATTGTTGCATTTCAGCCTGTGAATGCTTAATGGTTGTTAAACTGTTATGTGGTGTTGGTTGTGACGGTAGTTCATGATGATCACTGAACCACTGGCAATATAGTGTACTGGCAGCCATATTGCTCCTTTTATTCACAATGTGCTGTACCTTTGCCACAAACATTTTTAATATTGGTTTTGAGTTCTCCCCATTTTTACACGTTGTTTGATGTTTCCTCTACACGTTAACTCACATGGACTGTTTTAAGTGTGCACAAAGCAATGCACAAGAAGCCTTGCTTCATTCACCAGTGCCCCTATGAGATTTACAGTTTTAAAATGTGAGTCATGACATGCATTATTTTATAGATCGCTGAATTATATCTGAGTGGGCCAGGAAAGGATAACTGGACAATGATTGGGTGGGATTGCTTGAGGATATGAACAGTGTTTTGAAACCTACATTTTGAGTCATTCTTTATATTGTGTTTGTAAATAAACCTATTTGGATTTTCAGATTTGGTCTCGTTTCATTTACTAGTGCAGTTCCTGTGATGCAGCCAGTGATTAAGATATCGGTTAGGCTAGTTGTGATTAAACAACTCAACTGCGCAAGGGTACCTCTTGGAGGCTGTTCTTGTTCCAGCAGTGCAGTAAAATAGTCTTGAATCTTCTGTATTGCATTGATTGACAAATAATTGTATTCTTCGTATGCCACTTCAGCTCACCATCCTGGTCCTTTCAGATCGAGGGATCATGGCTACAGCCAGCTCAACACGGCTGCAGCCAGCTCAACACGGCTACAGCCAGCTCAACACGGCTACAGCCAGCTCAACACGGCTACAGACAGCTCAACACGGCTGCAGCCAGCTCAACACGGCTGAAAAAGTTCATTTGCGACACTTTGGGTGAAAGATTTTTTTAAGGGATCTCGAAGCGCTTATCCAAACAACGTCAAACATGGCACCGGCACTGGCATTTGCACAGTGCCCGGTTCTCGAGTTAATCGTAAACAATTGTTGCCCTAAAATCCCACTATAAAACTTGCAGGTAGACACCCACACTCATAGATTTCTGGCATTGTAATACAGATGCACATTTAAAGAACCTTCTTGTGAATTGTTGTCAGCTACTATTGGCAACTCTGTGGTAGCTTTATTACTATCATCAATTATCAACACTGTGTGTGGAAAACATGAACAATATAAACAAGTGTGTGTGTGCGTGTGTGTGTGTGTGTGTGCGTGTAGAACAATGTGGAGATTCTACAGTCTACCATTTTAGTTCCAGCCAGGAGAGGTGACCTCTGGTTTGTTTGGTCCAATTAGCTCTTTAAGCAAAGCTACTGTCAGCTCCTTAATAATTAACCAGCCACCTGGTGTCAGTGTTCTTTAGCTGAGGAGCCAATGGAGAAGGGCCAGGCAGGATCCATACAAGATCGATCCCGTCACACATGATAGGTGTGGTCAAATCGGTCAAATCACTCTGAGACTTATCATCAGACTTCTATTGCATCATCACTGGCACTTAAACAGCAGGAATGAGGGTAACCATTTATTTAGGCTCTAAAGACAATTAAGTATGAATGAATCCAATCTAAATTGAATCACTGTTGGTACAGAAACACAGTCATAATAGTCTGCTTCGCTAGGACTTTATTTTATTAACAAGAGTACAAGGTAATCACAGAGTACACAGTTGTCTTTGAGGACTCTCTGCCACAAAGGAGTCCTGGGAATTAGAGGGTGATCCGGGTCAGCTGGTCCCTGCTGGGTTCATGGGTGGAGGGGGAAGGTGATCAGGATCAGATTAGGAGTCAGAGATTCTCAGTCCCAGATCCTCTCCACATTTACGCAGAACAATAAAACCAGCTGAACCCTGATTAGGACTATTTCTGTCAAGGGGAGGTTCCTCTCAAATATCCTCCCAGCTGTCTCTCTTTTTCTCTCCTCCTCTCGCCCTCTCTCTATGCACATCTGCTAATGAAGTCCACTTAGGTCCAAGCCAATTATGTTATCATTTTTAGAGGTGTCTCTAAAGCCTTTGATCAAAGTGAGTTCCTGCATAAGATATATTACTCAGTACTTAATTATGTCTCCAAATATGAAACATTTCTAGCTGAGTCATCTCAGTCTATCTCCTCATAGGCTTCACGTCAACAGGACAGATCAAACCTGTCTGGATGTCTGCTGTCATCGGTGGATTGGATATCCATTGCTGACAGCAAGGTTGACTTTCATAAGCACCGACCCTGCCTCCTCCCCTCTCACCTCCTCCTCACCTCCTTTCCTCAACTCCATCGCTCTCCTCCCCTCTTCCTCCCCTCTCACCTCCTCCCCACCTCCTTTCCCCAACTCCCTTGCTCTCCTCCCCTCCTCCTCCCCTCCTCCTTAACCTCCCCCTCTCCTTCCGTCCTCCTCTGCGCCTCCCCTCGTCCTCCTCCTCCTCCCCTCCTCTTTTTCTTAACCCTCACCCCCTCCTCTCCCACTTGCCTCAACTTCCCTCCTCCTCCAATCCCCTCCCACTCATCTCCACCCTGACTGGACCACGCCTCTATGATGGGGTGTCAGGTGTCCCTAATAACACTAATTGGATGATCTGGCTCTGGTGCAGATATGTAAACCCGGGTTGTGGAGTCTGACACTGATACAGTGACACAGAGAACTTATGACACTGATCCACACAAACTATGAGAGACTGGCCCTTCACCTCAAGATGTTAATATATATGATAAACAACACTTAACAAATAGAGATTAACCATCATCCGTTGTACAGAAACGATATCTATAACTACGTGTTTATTCAGTCAGTGTAAAACTATTTCAGTTGCATTTCAAAATGGTGATACTTATTCGCCTTCTCAAAAGTCTGACGTTATTCTGAGGAGTACACGGATCATTATGAGACAATAACAGGCCATGGATGGCATCCAGGTTGGTGAAGAGTTCACAGGTCATTGGAGGTCTCTTTTCTCCTATTCAAGGTTTGCTAACAAATTATAAAAACCAGATTAACATTCAGTTCGAAACAATGGCTCTTCATCACATGCGATACGTTTGGCTACTATTGCTATCGCACGGTTCTTATCACGCAGCTTTGTATATATTGTGCAATGTTAAACTTATCGCAAGCTACAATCATTTGTCGGTATGAATTAAACATTGGCTAGTGTAAAAAAGTCATGTTTTATTCATCTGCGTTTACTTCAACAAGGAGCTCTGAAAGGATGCTGGCCATCGACTGATTAAGAACTCTGAAACACGGCTCTCAGATAAACTCGGTCTCCTGGTTGCCACTCAGACTAGAAGCCCAGTGGGAAACTAATGTGCATGTACATCTTTATTTGTTTATTTGGGCGATAGTGGGATACGTTGCAGAGAGAACTAGAGACCAATAGAGGAGTCTTCCACCAGGTGAATACGATTAGGGAAATTTGAGTGAGAGCAAATTAGAAATGGGTTTATAGGCCTAGACGTTGAGGATAGTGATACCGTAGTTGGCTGTAGTAGCGGATAAGATGAAGGATTTCTCACATCTGCTGAGCCAATAAAGTAGACTATATCTGTGTATAAAACAAACAAATTAAACTAGTTTAGTATGTTTGTTTTTCCTGTGAAAAACATGACCTGGAAGTGGGCTCCTGGAAGGGTTCATAGAGGGAGGTTGACATGACCCCGTGTCAACACCAGGGGGTCAGTACAAATGAGAACTACAGGACATGGGTCAGGAACTAGCTAGTACCTTGTTTTGATGGAGAGAGGGTGGGTGGGGAGATGGAGAGAGGGAAAAAGTCAATGGTATACATGCATAAACAGTTCATCTGACAAAACATCATGCATACTTGCATTAGAAACACCAGTGAAAGAGAAAGGACTACCAGATTTGTGCGATCGGTTCCCTGTCGCCTCTTCCTTGACCTGCACATTACTCTTTGAATCGCCAATTAAGTGACATTTTAAAGTGTATGAATGGCGTCCTTTAAAGAAAAGCATATTGTTGGACAGCACTCAAGCACAAGCATAAATCTTGGACTTGACCGGGAGCCAATATCAGACTCTCAGCCAGGCTCTGTGAGCCAGACACCATGAACAAACCATCACTGTACACTGAAATGGTCCCAGGTTCAGGGTTACATTTACATTTAGTCATTTAGCAGACGCTCTTATCCAGAGCGACTTACAGTAAGTACAGGGACATTCTCCCCGAGGCAAGTAGGGTGAAGTGACTTGCCCAAGGACACAACGTCATTTTGTACAGCCGGGGAATCGAACCGGCAACCTTCAGATTACTAGCCCGACTCCCTAACCGCTCAGCCACCTGACTCCCATGGGTTGGCGTGGACAGGCGTGTTGCAGGGGTTGAGGGTGTATGTGTTGGTACATGTGTGAGTGGCAGAGAGTTAGACGGAGAAATAGATAGGGCTTGTGTGCGTGTCTGTTTGTGCGGGTGTGTCTCGATGCATTAACGTGTGCGGGCGTGTGTGTGTGTATGTAGGTAAAAGCGAGATACCCCCAGCCAGTAAAGCGATCCTAAGTATGAATAATGGAAGCTGTGGCAGATAAGTTCTCTTAGCAAGGCTCCTTTTTCACAGGGCTTTCTCCCCGTGTCACGTGACCACAGCGGCGACAGTAATTTTTAATGAGCTGAGCGCGTGCCCCTGCGTCGGATCACAGAGGAGCGCTTCAGGCAGGCCCCGGCCTCCGCGTGCACATGCACACACACGCAGACACCCCGCACAGGCCGTTCCGTCTGAACCCTGGGGCTACCGTGTCTCATAGATGCCACAGGTCAAATGAATAGTCTTACACCTTCAGAAACTCAAGGCAGGTCTTACGAAACAGAAAGCTGGGGAAGTGGATGAATAAAAGATGCCGTCGAAACAGAAAAAAGAGTCCGCATCGGAGGAAACCGAAGAGGTGGATGACGGGGTGGAGGAGAAGAAGCCAAAGAAGAAAGAAAAGAGCAAGTCTGGCGACAGAGAAAACAGTCGGAGGAAACACAAGAGCACCGAGGACCCTGAGGGAGAGGAGTTCCAGGAGAAAGAGAAGAAGAAAAAGGGAGAATCCCAGGATAAGGTGAAAGAGAAGAAGAAGAAAAAGAGAGTTGGAGAGGAGGAGGAGGAAGTGATTGAGAATGAGCAAGACGGGTGCGAGGAGAACAACAATGACACCACCAGCAAAAGCAGCGGCAAACCCAAGAAGAAAAAATCTGAGAAGCTCACTGAGGAGGGGGAAGTGACAGAGGGAGCAAACGAGGACAAGAAGAAGAAAAAGAAGAAGAAGCCGTCTCCGGAGGCCCCACAGGGAGAGGAGGACATGGGCTCAAAGGACAAAAAGTCCAAAGACGGGAAGAAGAAGAAAAAGTCTCAGGAAGACGAGCCTCTGGAGGAGGAGGAGGAGGAGGAAGAGGCGGAGGAGGAGGACCAAAAGAAGAAGAAGAAGAAGAAAAAGAAGTCCCAGGAGGAGGAAGAGGAAGAGAACGAGGAGGACGACTCCAAGAAGAAGAAGAAGAAGAAGAAGAAGAAGAGGTCTCAGGACGAGGAGCCCTTAATAGACGACGACGAAGAGGAAGAGGAGGAGGACTCCAAGAAGAAGAAGAAGAAGAAGCCCAAGAAGGGGTCGGCCGACAGCGACGAAGACAAAGACAAGAAGAAGAAAGGGAAGAAGTCCAAAGTGAAGCAGGTGGACTACGCAGAGATCTACCAGAATGAGCTTCTGACCTACCAAACAGACTCCGATGACGGATATGAGGACGAGTACCACAAAAAAAAAGGTAGGATAAAGAAATGAGGAAGAAATGCTAACAATGTTGCTGAGTAAACCACACGCTTCTTGCATACCCTCGGCCCAGTCATTTTCATTTATGCTGTATGGCCTTCTCTCCAGTGTTTTTCTGGATAATGGAATATCTGCATAAGCATCATAAGAATTAGCTCCACGATCAAGCTTTGACCTGGGCTGTTGAAGTACTATAGACTAGATGTTTGAGACGGGGGATCTGGCCTGGCACAGGTGACCAAGGCTGGGCTTGTGTCTGGGATGGTCTCTCCTCTGGGAGTGTGTTAAAGTAAGCTCGAGTTCTATTTATTTCCAATAACAGTGTGAATGTGGGATTTCTCATGGACCACACGGACATTATGGTGGATAAAGGGATAAAGGGTATTGGATGTTGCTTCCAGAGTCTGGTTAGTGAGCAGATCCAGATCAGATAAACGGGGTGAGACTCATCATTTAGGGACTCACAGGACAGGATAGGTGTCTGCCTCTCAGTTACTCTGCTTGGCTGGGTCTAGGCAGGCCTTGCACGCACGCACACACACACACACACACACACACACACACACACACACACACCTACTCCACACATAGTTGTTAGTTAGCTTGGCTAGGTTTGGATAGGTCTTGACACACAGACAAAGACACCCCACACTTGCCACACAATCACATAGTTGTCAGTCAATGACAGTCAATGACAAGGCATGGCCAATCTTCCCCCTGGCTGCACCTGCACACCCCTGACCTGCTTCCTCACCAGGCCCAGCCACGAGCCAGGCGAGACTCCACACCCCTGACCTGCTGCCTCACCAGGCCCAGCCACGAGCCAGGCGAGACTCCACAACCAACCGATCTCACCTCCTATCTGGGACTTTATCCACTAGCTCACTTTTACCAGACGTCTCTGGGCTCCGATGCTATCTGCCATCTGACTATCTGTGCCCAGGCACTCTCTCTCTGTGTGTCTCTCTCTCTCTCTCTCTCTCTCTCTCTCTCTCTCTCTCTCTCTCTCTCTCTCTCTCTCTCTCTCTCTCTCTCAGCTCATTTCCTTCTAATCAAGTCTCATTCTGTCACCTCAAGTCTCTCTGTCAGTCAGGTGTCTCTCACTGCCTGTCTGTGACTCTTTCACTAAACATGAAAGATGATCTCCTCCTTCAGTCGCTGGTGTGCTTGTGAACTTGTCAGAAAAAGCGGACCTCTTCTTACAGAGAAGTCTTCCAGTGCTCCCTGCGGCCCTGAACTTTGCATTCCCCTCCTCATCTTTTTCTTTCTCGCTGGATTTTTTTTTCTTCCTCTATTTCCTGTTCTCTGTCATTTTCTCACTCGCCGCTCCCTCTCTCCTCATCCCTGTCCTTCCCCTCCTTCCTCTCTCCCTCTCCCTCTCCTCTCCCCTCTCCTCTCTCCCCTCTCAGTGTACCCAGGGTCTCCCCTCCTTTGTCAGTACCATGTTGAGCTCATCCATGCAATATTCACTATGATTTGCATGTTACATAATCCTACAGGCCAGGGGTTAAATTGAACCCCTCCAGCTCCATTAATCTGCAGGATCAAACACACACGCACACACAGAAAAATACACACGGCCCCAGCTCACCTCCCTCTGGCAGCCCACCTCCCTCTGGCAGGTTCAAGTGCCAGACTCCTGAGTTTGTACTACGATCTGGAACACCCATGACCCATCGGGTTAATACTCAGATAGTATTGGTGTGCACAGAGAGCTTTTGGCAAACAGAGGACACACACACACACACACACACATAAAGGAGCTGACAGCCAATGAACAAGGAGATGCCTGCACATCCTCTTTTATTCTACTCTCTTCCTCCCCACCTTTCCCTCCTTCCCGTCCTTCCTTCTCAAACACAGATGTAGGACCCAGGGTTCTGAGTGGTTACCTCTACTTCCTGCCTGCCTTGTCAGTCTGAAGGCTGCCCGGCTGACTCATACATCCAGCTCTCTAACGAGAGAGAGGAGGGCTCTCTGGCTCCATGCCAGGTATTGGGATTCACCTGCAGATTTGCTGCATTCAATTTTCTCAGCAGGTCTTTGTTAAAAGAAACCATCCTGCGGCAGCATTCTGTAGATGTGGGCAGTGTAAGATTCCAGATTGAATCACTGAGTTATTTGATAAACTAATCATAATTTGTGATATTATGTGTGCATTTATGTGTATTTATCTTCACCCCCTCCTCTCTCTATGTCTCTCTATCACTATGTCTCTCGTTATGTCTCTCTCTCTCTCTCTCTCTCTCTCTCTCTCTCTCTCTCTCTCTCTCTCTCTCTCTCTCTCTCTCTCTCTCTCTCTCTCTCTCTCTCTCTCTCTCTCTCTCTCTCTCTCTCTCTCTCTCTCTCTCTCTCTCTCTCTCAGTGTTTGAGGTGGTGACGGTCACTGGCGATGTGAAAGGGGCAGGGACGGACGCTAACGTGTTTGTGAGTCTCTTTGGAGACTTCGGTGTCACTCCCAAGGTGCATCTGGCCAGCAAGTGAGTTCATCAGTGCTTACTCTTCACTTACTGGGCTTCTGTTTGGAAGGTGTCTGTTTATGGCCTGTGAAGAAAGCAATTTTTGGGGGACAGAAAGCATTTATTTTCTGTTTGTTTATAAATCTTTTTTTTTTTATAAATATGTCTGGATTGTATGGACTTTTCCCACGGTTATTTTCATAGCTCACCACTAACCATTGTATTTCTCTCTGATTTCCAGCACAGAAAAGAGGTATTTTATAATCAGTTTCGGTCAATTAAAAATAAGCAGATGTACTTCCTGTGTTGTGTTGCATTGTGGGAATGATGCTGTATTGGAGCGTAATCCTGTATATTTAACATACGGCCCTCAAGTCACCATCAGCAGTCCAAGAGAAATGCTGAACCAAAAAAGCCAACAAAACAAAACTGCCAACTAGTCAGTCATTATCCATCATCCATTCAAAATGGATACAATTTATTTTAAATTTCTTTAAATATTTATTGATAGATATTTACCATGGAAAGTAAAGATTCTCTCCGAAGAAGGTTAAATGTGTGAAGCTTTCAGGAGGCTCTCTTCCATACAGCACCATGAGGGACACAGAGGATATCTGGAGTAAGGACGAACCATGTGACATGGCCGGTCTTCCTTTCATTTTCAACCAATGAAAGAAGACCACGATGTCATCCCTCCCAAACACACACTTGATCATCAAATAACCCTTGAGTACAGGAGCTGTCATCTTGATAGCTACAGCTACGGGTGCTCCTTATCTTCCCACTCATACACACAGGCACAGGCACACACACACACACAGGCACACGCACACACACACACACACACACACACACACACACACACACACAGATAAGCAGGTAGAGTTACACCTGGCTACCATATACCCTATAGTATAATATGGGTTGAACTGTATTCCCTGTCAATCACACTGCACCTATCTGCCCATCTCAGATACACATGCTGACAGACAGACTGAAAGACAGTCAGGCGTTGTAAAGCCACGTTAACTATATTAAGTATACATCAATGTCTCATAGATGTATGTCCCTGACAACAGAGAGACAAAACGAGTACCACGGTTTTCTTCTTGGCCTATAGTTTGGGTAAATCAGAAATACTATCCAATATGAGCCCCTAATCATCAACACCATCATTACTGAGAAGGAGTTTAACCTTACTCAGATAGTTTCTGTCCTGCCTTTATTGAGTAAGGATGAGTGAACCTTGGGACTGTGAAACAGGTAAGTCAGACGCTTTGGTTTTTGAGCAGGTCTGCTGGATTGACCAATCCAAGCAGAGCGTAATGCAACATTTTGGAATTCTGATGGAATTGAGTCAGAGTCAGAACAAAACGCTGCTTCTGCTCCAATGACATGAATTCCAAAGTTTGCATTGGGATGGTTGGTTTGTCCTGTGCCACCGTTTTACACAGACTGGCTCATTCAGGCAGGGCTCTGTGTGAGTTGGACAGTAATTTAGTCTCAATCAATTTTTAACTCTTAATTAGAGAGTGGGTGCAGTCCTGGCATAGTCACAATGAAGAGAGGATGTTGGCATAATACTGAGCAGGAGAACATGGAGGGGAATGTAGGTCAGTGACACAGGCTGGTCTAGAGGCTATTGTTTGGGGGCTCGATATCTGATTCAGGCTTGGCAGACGAGGCATTTTGTCAAGCACAGAGATATCTCTGTCAGGGGAGGAGAAGGAAAGGGAATAGAAGAGAAGGAAGTAGACAAAGGGGCAGTGGAGAGGAGGTAAGGTTGAACAAGGATTAAAAAAAGGAAGCAAAGATTCCAGATAGTGCTGCTCCTGCTGTCAGATGAAACCAGTTCTGGCAGGTTCTCTGTCTGTCTGCCTCTGTCCCTCTCATCATCTGTCTGTGCTCACGCCGCAGGAGCCGAACAGCGTTTGAGAAGAACAAGACGGACGTGTTCCGCATCAAAACACACAATGTGGGGCCCCTGAAGAAAATCAGGTACATAGTGATGTAGCATGTTTCTGCCGGGGAGCTGATGTGTGCTGTGTGGCTCGTGGTTTGGGGGGGGGGGGGGGGGGGGGGGATTTGGGCTGAAAGAGGACGGGGGGGGGGGGGGGGGTTATGGGCCACAGCCGACCCTGAGGGAGGGAATAAGAACCAGCTGTATCGGCTCAGGGTCCAGCTAGGTAGGTACAGATAGCTTTCCAGCAAATTCCAATGGTTGTGAAACTAGGCTGCTCCTCCAGTTGAGACGATTTCAAAATATGATCAACGTTTTGTGGATCTGAAATCCAACTATAAAGGCAGGAATGGCTTCACTGGGTGGTATTACTGGACAGATAGCACGCACACGACCCCTGTGACCCTTCGACCCGGCTGTGTCTCCAGGATCGAGCATGACAACACAGGGATGAGTGCCGGCTGGTTCCTGGACCGCGTGGTGGTGACCGACATGAACCGCCCCCACCTACGCTTCTACTTTGCCTGCAACAACTGGATGAGCAGAGAGGAGGGGGACGGCCTGTTTGTCAGAGACCTGCTGGGCAGCCTCAACCCCATGGACGTCCCCAAACGTAGGCTTCACTTCAGAACACACACACACACAGACTCACACACATAGTGGTGCATAGACACACACACTTTCAAACAAAACTCACACATGTACACACACAAACACCGACACACACTCAAACCACACACATACTTAGACACACACACACACACACAGTCTTTAGCTACATTACACATGTACTACATGCTGCTTATTACATCATGTTTCAAAGCAACACACATGCTAGCCCATGTAAAACAGCAGTTGTTATTACCTTTCTGAATGGTTCCTCCCTGATGTGTAATCTCTGGTCAACCTTGGTAAAAGAGAACAGGGTGGGACCTGACCCTACCAGACCAGCCCAGACCAACCCAGACCAGCCCAGACCATCCCAGACCATCCCAGCCCAGACCAGACCAGACCAGACCAGACCAGCCCAGACCCTACCAGACCCTACCAGACTGGACCAGACCAGCCCAGCCCAGACCAGACCCTACCAGACCCTACCAGACCCTACCAGACTGGACCAGCCCAGACCAGACCAGACTGGACCAGACTGGACCAGACCAGACTGGACCAGACCATATTAGGACTAAAGAGACCAGAACCGAACAGGCCAGAGCAGAGAAAACAAAACAAGGCAAGATAGGCTAGAACAAACCAAAACAGATGAAAACAGCACAGTCCAGGCCAGACCAGACCAGGGTCATGTGCCTCCTTTATGCAACTGTCCCAGATCACGCTACCCTGACCCGAGGCTGTCCTCGTGTCTGCACATCCCTCATCTATACAGCACCAGAGAGGAGTGGTCTAAGTGCCTGATCCTTGTCACTCCAAACTGACACACACACTGTGTCCACAAGTGTCACGCTTTCCCATGAATATTTAACCTGGAAACAGGCTTATTGGGGATTACAGGAACTCCTGGATGTGCTCATGCTGTTGTTCTAGATCAGAGGTCCACAAACTTTTTTTCTGCGAGGGCCAGATATTTTTTCCTTTCTTTAATGTGTGGCCGGGTCGGTCTGTAACAGAAAATTACATGGGCCGGAGTGACTACAAGTATTATTGTGATATTGAGATTTTATTATGATTTTAAATGTATTTATTATGCTAGTTTAGTTTATTATTTTGTTATGCACCGTACATCTGTACATTTCAAGGGATATTTAGCCTATTAAAAGACCATTATTACAATTTTTTCATATTCATTGCTATTGAAATCAAAACATTTACTTATGCATATTAATCAGTGTGAGCTGTTTTTCTTTTTTTTCTTTTTAAATATATTTTTTTATAAAAAAGTCTCTGGCATTGTTCAGAGGGCCGGTCCAAATGCGTGGGCGGGCTGTATTCGACCCGCGGGCCGTAGTTTGGGGACCCCTGTAGAGACTCTTCCACAAGGTTCTATAGAGACAAACATCCCAGCCGCTACCGTAACCTCCGGTTTAGACGACCATCATTGCGTAACTTTAAAGATAATCATGATGGTTACCTTTCTTTGAAAACAAATACAATCACCTCAAGTACAATCCTGTCAGTAGTATACAGTGGGTTGCAGAATCCTTCAGAGGTCCCAAAATATCTGCAAACAGAACGTCAAGCGAGTTTCCAGTGTTCCTCAGGTGCCGTTTGGCGCTGTGTGTTTCAACAGTGAACAAGTACATTGTGAGCGTGTTCACGGCAGACATGAAGGGCAGCGGCACCGACGCCGACGTCTTCCTCAATATCTTCGGGGAAAACGGAGACACAGGTACGACTTTGGTTGGTCTCACTCCTGCTACGTTGCAACGTTCGAACATGTACTTACACTTGTTCAGATCTTCCCTGCCTCCCGTGGCCGTGTAGCTTGAAAGGCAGGTTGTGTGTCTCACTCTGGTGCCGTCGCTGCAGGAGAGAGACGGCTGGACAGCGATAAAGACAACTTTGAGCGAGGGACGGAGGACAAGTTTACCATCGAGGCCCCTAACCTGGGAAGGCTGAAGAAGATTACCATCGGCCATAATAACAGAGGCTCGTCTGCAGGCTGGTTCCTGGATAAGGTTCTCCATTCACCCATTTCCACACGTTCACACACGCACACACACATACTGTCAGACACACACACACTGTCAGACGCACACATACTGTCAGACACACACACACTGTCAGACACACACATACTGTCAGACACACACACACTGTCAGACACACACATACTGTCAGACACACACACACTGTCAGACACACACATACTGTCAGACACACACACACTGTCAGACACACACATACTGTCAGACGCACACATACTGTCAGACACACACACACTGTCAGACACACACACACTGTCAGACACACACACACTGTCAGACGCACACACACTGTCAGACGCACACATACTGTCAGACACACACACACTGTCAGACGCACACACACTGTCAGACGCACACATACTGTCAGACGCACACATACTGTCAGACACACACATACTGTCAGACACACACACACTGTCAGACGCACACACACTTTCAGACACACACACACTGTCAGACACACACACACTAGCCAGGCATAACGTGGGATGATCATGATGCAACGTTGACTAAAGCTGGGCAACAGTGATGAGCAACTAATGATGAGACGGCCAATCAAGATCTCCTCAGGCCGCCTCTGATCTTCACCTCTGCTGTGTCTGCCTGCAGGTCAGCGTCGATGACATGGGGAACAAGGAAGTGTATGAGTTCCCCGTCAACCGCTGGTTTGCCATGGATGAGGATGATGGGAAGATCCAGAGAGACGTGCTGGTGGGAGCCACGCAGCCGATGCGTGAGTCTCTCTCACATCCACACAATCGCTACATATCAGCATCAACAAAGTGCAAACTCTATGAGAGGCATCCCACTGAGAATATACCGGAATACCATGTCATACCCTGTCCCGGATATGAGAAAAAATGACCTTTGACCCCCAACCCTGTCTGTCCCACTTCTGGTTGCCGCTGCAGCGATCGTGTACAACGTCCAGGTGATGACAGGCAATGTGAGGGGGGCGGGCACCAACTCTAAGATCCACATGATCATGCACGGCTCCAAGGGTCTGAGGAACAGCGGCAAGATGTTCCTGGAGGGCGGGGCCTTCGAGAGGGGCCTCATCGACATCTTCAACGTGGAGGTGGCCGAGCTGATCAGCCCCTTAAGCAGGGTCACCATCGGACACGACAACGGGGCCGTGGGAGCGGGCTGGTACTGCGAGAAGGTACCGTCTCTTCAGTGCCGTGGGTTCCTGCGCGTGTGCGCGTGTAGGCTCTGGTGACGTTGACACTCCACCCGGGCGCCCTTGTGGCTCACCGGGTCGAGCGCCTCACGGCTCGGCTGAGGCCTTGAAACAGCGGCCCTGACTCCAAGTTTGGTTCCACCTCGGCCCATTTTGCCCTTGCCCTCTCTCTACCCCCGACATTGCTAAATCTATTCTATAACTATCTCTAATTAAAGCAAAAACAGGCATAGTAAACAAGAGGGCCACTCTGACCCAGCTGCTGTTGGACACGCCTCCCCCCTGTGTCTCTACCAGGTGACGGTGTACTGTGCCTTCACGGGTCTGGAGCAGGTGTTCCCCTGTGGGAAGTGGCTGGACGAGGACGAGGGGGACGGCCTGATAGAGAGAGAGCTCTACGAGATGGTCTCCCTCCGACAGAAGAAGCAGAAGAGTAAGTTTGATGCCTCCAGGTTACTCATAGAGGTAGATAACACACACACACACACACACAGACACACACACACACACATGGAAGCAGAAGAGTAAGTTAAGATATTTAATAACACACACACAGAAAAAGAAGAGTAGGACTAGCCCTGCCTTGGTGTTAGAGCAAACCCATGTGACCTGACTTCCCCTTCCAAGAATCCCCCTGGTCCCTGTGGATCTGGACATCGGACGTGAAGGGTGCAGGGACAGACGCGCAGGTCTTCCTGCAGATCTACGGGGAGAACGGCAAGTCAGACGAGATAAAGTTGGAGAACAACTCTGACAGCTTTGAGCAGGCCCAGCTGGACAGGTTCATGGTGAGTGTGTGTGTGTGTGGGCATTGTTCATGTAGGGACACAACGACCAGTTATGGTGGCAAGGAGGAACAGTGCCCTGCACTGTTGCCTCACAGCAAGAAAGTCCTGTTTGGTGCTCATGTGGGCAATCTCCCAGGCCTTACTGTGTGGAGTCTGTGTGTTGTCCTCTGCAAAAGAACCTCTTGTTCCTTTCCCATATCAAGATATTGCCTTGATATACTTGATTACTGCTCCAGGCTGCCGTTGGAGGAAGTAAAAATGGAACAAAAATGCAAAAAATCCAATCGTTGGACACTCGACCATGTGTGTGTTTGCATGAACAATCAGGGTTTCTCCTTCGTAAGGACCAGGATCTTCTCACGTGTGTGTTCTCACAGGTGGAGATGCCGGACATAGGACGCCTGCGGAAACTCCGTGTCTGGCACGAGAAGAGGCACCCATTCGCTGGCTGGCACCTGGCCAGGGTGAGAGCCTCCATGTTTGGGCTGCATCCGGCTTCTTACTGCTGTCATTCTGCCGCCTTCGAGTGCAGCTGGAGGATGATCAAAGCGCACTTGAGGAGAATTTTGTGTCGATCGTTAGGTTGTTGCCTAGCTTGGGTGAATGTGACAGCATCGTGTGCCACTCTTTATCTGACTGGTGAAGGTGTGTGTGTGCTTGTGTGTGTGTACGCACACATAACCTCAGGTGTGTGTGTTTGTATATGTTTTATATAAGCATGCTTGTCAGACAGACATATACAGCGTGTGTTAGATGTTCAAAGTGCTGAGAACCAGCTGGTGCCTCCAGGCCACCCTGATGAAGACCCTGACCAGGGAGAAGTACTCGTTCAGCTGCGGCCGCTGGCTCGACATTAACGAGGATGACAACGAGATCATCAGAGAGATGCCGGCCGTGGGGGCCAACATTCCAGAACCTCTACCGTGTAAGATGCACATGCGGTGACAGGTAGACAGGCAGACAGGCAGACAGGCAGACAGGCAGACAGGCAGACAGGCAGACAGGCAAACAGGCAGGCAGGCAGACAGCCAGACAGACAGGCAAACAGGCAGACAGACAGACAGGCAAACAGGCAGGCAGACAGACAGGCAAACAGGCAGGCAGACAGACAGGCAGACAAGGCAGACAAGGCAGACAAGGCAGGTCCGTGCAGGACATGGCATCTTAGTGATGTCCGTTGATCTCCTAAAAGTCATGTGATTTGATGAGTCGTGTCTCTATAAGCGCAAGAACAGTTTGCTGCATCCATTATTATAATATTTAAAAAATTGTTTCCTCTACCTCTCTGTCTCGTTCTCTCACTCAATCTCCTTCTCTCTCAGTGATAAAATACCGTATCACCATCTGTACGGGGAATGTGAGCGGGAGTGGGACGGACGCCAGCGTGTTCCTCAATGTGATCGGGGACCTGGGAGACACGGGAGACCGCCTCATGTTCCTCAGCAAGAACAACGTCAACAAGTTTGAGAAGGGCAACGTGAGCATCTCAGGAGGAAGCCTTCTCACAGAACAGACACTAGACTGCTGTTTGTTACTCCCTCCCTCCCTCTGTCCCTCCTTCCCTCTTTTTCTCTCTCTTCCTGTGTAACACCGCCCACTGCCCTCCTCTTATTTCCCTCCCTTCTTCTCTCTCTCGCTCTCTGTCTCTCATTGTTTCCTCCCCCTCTCTCGTCACACTCCTTCATCACCCTCCCCCCTCCCCCTCTTGGCAGGCTGATGAGTTCCTGATCGAGGCAGTGACGCTGGGCACGGTGAGGCGGGTCCGCATCGGCCATGATGGGCGGGGCGGGGGCTGTGGTTGGTTCCTGGACAAGGTGATGGTCAGGGAGGAGGGCCAACCAGAGTCCCTGGCCACTGTATTCCCCTGCTTCAGGCAAGACAACCAGCCAATTCTCGCACTATGTGTCTAAATCATGTAAAAGTGTGCTTTTTGGGGGTCTAATTCCATTTACCTAAGAATCAGCCACATCTAAATAGTAGAATTCACCCAATCACATATTCCAACTTTGATCACCCACAAGGAGACCAATCAGAGTGCATTTCAGCAGCAGCCGCATTGGCCGTTCTCCAAAGGCCTCGCTTAAACAGTTAGTCAGCTGCCGGAGCGGCATCTCATTACAAATAGGGACTAAACACAGACGGAGACAGCTAAACCATCCACAGTAACCGGAGCTAAACCACAAGTCCTCAGGGCAGCTCTGTTACACCACAGGAAAGTATTTCCTGGTCTTCATCGTGTCTCAGACGTCAGGCCTTAACGGGGACAGAGGAAGGGGCAGGGTTTTAGAATATTATTGTCTTCTCGTCTTCCAAACACACTGGGTCTGAACATCAAAAATATCAATATCGTTTTGAGATTCTGCATTCATAGCAAATCTTATCATGTAACGTAAGCATCATGCGCATGATGACACAGAGTCTCAAGGAGATTGTTTGATCAAAACGATGTCCTTCCTGTGTATGAAATGTCGAACGGGGGGAAGTGCACTGGGCCATGCTCTTCCTGTGTGACCCCTCCCTCAGGTGGCTGGACCGGAACGAAGACGACGGGCAGATTGTCCGGGAGCTGGTGCCAGCTGGGGAGGGGCTGCGGCTTCACAGTGAGTCAGCAGGGGGCGCTGGGATGCCGGTGTGTTTCAACGTGCGTGTGTGTCAGATGGGGGGGTCAGATGGCTGAGCGGTTAGGGAATCGGGCTATTAATCAGAAGGTTGCCGGTTCGATTCCCGGCCGTGCGGAATGACGTTGTGTCCTTGGATAAGGCCAAGGCACTTCACGTGTGTATGTGCGGGAGGGTCTTTTCATGGTTCCTGATAACACATGAAGCTGGATGTGCTTCCGATATCATAACGCCGCTGGGATATTGTCAAGATGAGTTTGTCAAACATGACAAACTGCCGTCCCTCTCTAGACGTGAGCTACCACATTGCGATCAAGACGGGCAACATCAGCGGAGCCAGCTCTGACTCCAAGGTCTTTGTCAAGCTGTACGGGGAGAAGGGTGACACCGAGAAGATCCTGGTGGTCGTCTCCGACAACGACCTCAGTAACTACTTTGAGACGGGCCAGACCGATATCTTCACTGTAGATACCTATGACATTGGACAAGTGAGTTGCATCTCCCACCCTACCAGTTAGGGTGCATTTTCTTCACAGAACTCGGCAGCGTTTCAGAGCTATCGTGTTTGTTTGTATTTTCAGTTCCTGTTGTCACATCAATTGAGTATTGTCATTCATTATCTATATTGGTAGATAAACCGGCTCCTCATTGGCCACACCAACGAGGGCCTGCGTGCTGGTTGGTTCCTGGACAGTGTACAGATCCAGGTCCCGGTCCATGGCAAGCAGTACATGTTCCCTAGCCACCGCTGGCTCTGCAAAGACGAGGCCGACGGGAAGGTAGAGGTGGAGATTTACCCCAGCGAGACCCTGGACATCGAACAACGTACTGTCCTACATCACTATCATATCACTAAGCATATATACATACGTATATATCGTATTTTACATTGTATGTATACTATATTACCTAGTTGTGTTTGTGGTAAATAGACTGCAGTTTAGTATGTAGTGTGCAGTTTTGCAGGGTTAAGTTATCATAGCATGAACAGTTCAACACTATGGATCATTATGAATGTCACAATGAGTGATGGTCAGTGATCACACCCCAGGATGCTCCCACTCGGGCACTTGACACAACGGTTGTTGGTAATAATGACGGTTGTCAAGGTGATGGATGTGATGTCTTAGCCTAATTATCACAGATGAGTGACCGCCTTGCGGCCCTGCTCTCTCGGTCCGCCCCACAGTGATTAACTACGAGATCACCGTGGTAACGGGGGATGTGCGGGCGGCGGGCACCAACGCCAACGTGTTCTGCCAGATCTACGGGGAGGAGGGCAAGACGGAGCTCATCACTCTCAAGAGCCGCTCCAACAACTTTGAACGAGGGACCACGGAAATCTTCAAGGTCTGGTCCACCTGGAGTCATGACAGAAGTGGTAGAAGATACAAATATATTTTGGGTGAAAGCCTAGATGCAAATGAGGGAGGCAAGCTGTGGGGGGGAGAGAGTGAGAGTAGAGAAGGAGTGAATGTGTGAGTGAGTTGATAGTCTGTCGGTCTGCCAGTCTTTTTTGTTTATTGAGTCCACAATACCATTGGTCCATCAGTCAGTCGGTAAGTCCGTCAATCAGTTGGTCAAGCCGTCAGTCAGTCAGTTAGTCATTTATTGAGTTGGTCCATCGGTCCATCAGGGAGTCAGACAGTCAGTTAGAATAGATCTTGTCTCCCCCCCCCCCCCTTTCAGGTGGAGGCCCTGGATGTGGGTAAGATCTTCAAGGTCCGCATCGGCCATGACGGCAGCGGCATCGGAGACGGCTGGTTCCTGGAGATGTTGGACATCAAGCGCCTGACGATGGCCATGGTGATGGTGGAGGTGAGGAAGGAGGAGAAGAAGGAGGACAAGAAGGACAAGAAGAAGAAGAAGAAGAAGGTGGAGGAGGAGGAGGAGGTGGAGATGGTGGAGGAGCTGCAGGAGGTGGTGGAGATCTTCGTGTTCCCCTGCTCCCGCTGGCTGGCCAGGGATGAGGAGGACGGGGAGGTGGTGGTAGAGCTGCTGCCAGAGGACCCTGGGGATCTGGAGGGTGAGAAGAGGGGGGGGGAGGGGGGGAGGGGGAGAGTGAGGAGAGGGGGGGGGAGGTGGAGGGTGAGGAGAGGGGGGGAGGGGGAGAGTGAGGAGAGGGGGGGGTGGAGAGTGAGGAGGGGGGGGAGGGGGAGAGTGAGGAGAGGGGGGGAGGGGGAGAGGGGGGGGTGGAGAGTGAGGAGAGGGGGGGGGTGGAGAGGGGGAGAGGGGAGGGTGGAGAGTGAGGAGAGGGGGGGAGGGGGAGAGTGAGGAGAGGGGGGGGGGTGGAGAGTGAGGAGAGGGGGGGAGAGTGAGGAGAGTGAGGGGTTTGAAGAGGGTAAAAGAGGCAGGGGGGTTGGTGTGACAAAAAGCCTTGAAGAGGGCTGAGCCGGATATGCAGCACCTGATATGTTGACTGTGTGGTTCCTCGTTCCCACAGAGAACTCCTACGAGGTCCATGTGTTCACTGGGACCATGTGGGGGGCGGGAACCGACGCCAATGTTTACGTCAACATCTATGGGGAGATCGGAGACACGGGAGAGAGACGTCTCCGCAAGTCCAACAACATGAACAAATTTGAGAAAGGACTGGTGAGTAGGCTCGCGAGGATTGTGAGTATTCTAAAACCTTCAGCTGTGCTCAATGTAACACACTCTATACTGACTTGTCTGTATTTTAGGACAACCTGATCTGAAAAATGAACATATTTTCAAATATTGGAATGTGTTTTGGCCTGAAGATAAAGTAGCTGGCGACTGTCTACTATTTCTGACTGACAAAAGTGACCTTTCACCTTTAACTCTGGCTCCTGTGCGCCGGTTCCTGTGCGCTCCAGGAGGACGTGTTCACTGTCCCGGCCATTGACCTGGGAGTTCTGAAAAAGATGAGGATTCGCCATGACAACAGCGGGCCCAACGCCGCCTGGTTCCTGGACAGGGTGGAGATAGTCGACAATAAAGACGACACCACGTATGTCTGGAAAAACAAATGTGTCACTGCAATCAGATCAAGAAGAAAAGAACTGTGGAGCACCACCTAGTCACATTGGATTCAAGTTTTTGAAACTATATTTTTGCTAAACTATAAACACTAACCACACAACCACTGCTGGCCTGGTGTAAAGGGTTGTGGTTAGTGTAGAGTAGTGTAGCAAAAATAGCCAATAGTTTAAAAGAATAGTGCCTTTGTAATCAGACTATCAACTAACAAGAAAGACAAATCTGGGCTTATTTAGCTCAAATAAGCTAAGAAAGCAGCTAAGCCAAGCCCCTGGTGCTGAACTGACTGGTGGATGGTAACAAGCCTAGTTACTGAGTCTAAACCTGGGGACAGAAGATATGGACGTCAGGCTGACGGCCCGTGTGACACGGTGTATTCCAGGTACTACTTCCCCTGTAAGCGCTGGCTGGCCATCGACGAGGACGACGGACAGATCGCCCGTGAGCTGGTGCCCGTGGACGAGGCCTTCATGAAGAAGGGCGACGACGACGAGGAGGAAGACGCAGGAGCCACACTGGGCCTGGAGCAGAAAGGTGAGGCAGATACACACAGAGGGCCCTGTCTCAGAAAGGTGAGGCAGACACACACAGAGGGCCCTGTCTCAGAAAGGTGAGGCAGACACACACAGAGGGCCCTGTCTCAGAAAGGTGAGGCAGACACACACAGGGGGCCCTGTCTCAGAAAGGTGAGGCAGACACACACAGGGGGCCCTGTCTCAGAAAGGTGAGGCAGACACACACAGGGGGCCCTGTCTCAGAAAGGTGAGGCAGACACACACAGGGGGCCCTGTCTCAGAAAGGTGAGGCAGACACACACAGGGGGCCCTGTCTCAATACGGGTCAACTCCCTCACCTTGATTCACACGGTCACACGACCTATTAAGAGACGGGACGTATTTCAAACCCATCCCTTTGTAAAAAAAAAAGAAGGAAAACGTGTGATTTGACGAGTGTTGTAGGATCAATCAATCAACGTAGAAATTCATTGAGGAAACAATTGATCCATCAATCCCACTAACCCATGGCATGCGGTGGGTCTGCCAGCCATGTCTACCACCTACACCATGAGGATAAAGACGGGGGATAAGAAGTATGCTGGGACGGACGCCAACGTGTTCACCATCCTGTATGGCACCAAAGACGACACAGGTAGCACTGCCAAAGAGACACCTTGCTGTGTGTGTGTGTGTGTGTGTGTGTGTGTCTAGGGGATGTAGAAGGTATGGGAAGGGGAGTCCCAGAGGAAACCTGGGGTGTGTGTGTGAGTGTGTTTGGGGGGGTAACATGTTGTTTTCTGATGCGGGTGTATGCTTGCGTGTGTCCACAGGCATCATCATGATGAAAGCCTCCAAGACTCACAAAAACAAGTTTGAGCAGGGCATGATAGACGAGTTCATAGTGGAAGCTGTGGACATTGGGACCCTGAAGAAGCTCCGTATTGGGCATGACAACTCAGGTGTGAAATGACAGCATGAGTTATGTCTTCAGTTTACATTTGAACACGTCTACTCTGGGCCTCACACACGTACACACACACACACACACACGGTCAGATACACAGTTACCACACACAGACATACCACACTCACACAGAACCAATACTCACAGACATATATACTGTATTTATGTATATGTATATATATATGAAACGAAACAACATGATTGAAAGAAAGAGAGAGACAGGTAAGGAGACGCATACACACGTACACACCTATCATGATGCTGAGTCATGTGTTCACAGGGGGGTCTGCAGGCTGGTTCCTCGACTGGGTGGAGATCGACGCTCCGTCTCTGGGGCAGAAGCTCCGCTTCCCCTGCGGCCGCTGGCTGGACAAGGGGGAGGACGACGGGGCTATAGTCAGAGACCTCTTCCCTGCAGAGCTGCAGACTGAACTCTACACTCCATGTAAAGATCCCTGGCACCCCACCTTCTCCCCACCAACACCACCATCACACCAGCATCTGCTGGACAAGAATAGGCTTCCTTCACCCAAATTATATTCACACGCCGATTTTTTGAGGGGGGTCGTCGTTTTCTTAGTAAATGGCCGAAGATGAGCACAACACTTTAGAACAACATTTGGTTCAGACCACAGAAAACCTGTAGGTGAAATAACAGCCTCCTTCTCCCCGGGGGTCTAACTGTGTCTGTGACTTAATGGAAGCTACAGACACACGTCGAACCTCTTCCTACTGATGCATTGACCTGGGCCTGACCGTGAGACCAGACTTTGAGCCCCTTCTGGCCGTTTCTCTCCCTCCACCGCAGTCGTGCCGTACGAGATCAAGACGTTTACGAGCGACGTGTTTGGCGCGGGGACGAACGCGGACGTGACCCTGGTCCTGTACGGCCGGGACGGGCTGTGCACGCAGCAGAAGGCCCTGTGCGTCAACAAGAGGGAGAGGAGGATGTACTTTGAGCGGGGGGCCGAGGACATGTTCATTGTTGAGGTAATGTTTGGAGTTAGGATCACAACAGTGGAGCAATGCGTGATAGTGATGATGATGGTGGTGGTGGTGCAGGTCATGGTGGTGATGGTCAGGATGGTGATGATGGCGGTGAATTTGATGGTGAGGATGATGGTGATGGGGAGGATGATGAACAAGACGTGTTTCCGCAGTTGGAGGATGTGGGCGACGTCATCGAGAAGATCCGCATCGCCCATGACAACAGAGGTATCAATGGAGGCTGGCACCTGGATAGAGTGGAGATCAGGAGATTGCTCCGAAAGGGAAAGGTAGGAGGAGAGGAGAGAAAGGTCAGAGGAGAGGAGAGGTGAGGGAAGGAGATGAGAGCAGAGAAGAGAAGAGGGAGAGGAGAGCAGAGGAGAGAGGAGTCTTACTACAGTAGTTGTAGCGATCACGTCATTTGCAAAACCATTTCCCACTTTCGCCACCAGAGGGCAATCTCCTCCCAGCCAGACCCCAGATCCACGCATGTTTTTTTAATTCGAGTTCTGGTGACCTCACCAACACTACACCCTGCCCAACTCCCCCTGACCCACACCCACACTAAGGAGCACCTCCTGTGTGTGTCCAGCATCACTAAGGAGCACCCCCTTTGTGTGTCCAGGGGTCGGAGACAGTCATCTTCCCGTGTGAGCGTTGGCTGGCCAAGTCAGAGGACGACGGTGAGACGGTGAGGGAGCTGGTTCCCTCTGACATCATCACCGAGACGCTGAAACGAGACGGGACCCTCAAGGTCAACGAGGTGGAAGTGGAGGACGCACTGGAGAGTACGTACAGACACATGGACACACACACACACATACACACACACACACATCCTGTACACACACAAACAAAGTGCAAAAAAAATGCACATACAACTTCACAAGGTCTTTGCGCAGTCTTTACTCTGTCTGACAGGAAGATAAATAATGATATTTTCTGGTATTTTCTAATCATACTCAGTAGTGCCATGAACTACATGGAAGTCTGTCCCTTTGTGTCATCTGACATAGCTGGAGATGTGCTTCTGTCTGAAACATCTGAAACAGGACATGAGAGGCCACTCTTATTCTGGCCCTGGGACTCCGCAACCCGTCCATCTGGAACATTCTGCAGCAATGTCTTCAATCTGCCTGCTGTTTGATTTCAAACAAATGTCCGAATCTCATTGGGCTTTTTAGTCTCCATGTTTTACCGGTGATCTCCCTGCTCTCACCCCTACAGCTCATACCTATAAGGTGTCTGTGATGACGGGGGACATGCCTGCTCTCACCCCTACAGCTCATACCTATAAGGTGTCTGTGATGACGGGGGACGTGCCTGCTCTCACCCCTACAGCTCATACCTATAAGGTGTCTGTGATGACGGGGGACGTGCCTGCTCTCACCCCTACAGCTCATACCTATAAGGTGTCTGTGATGACGGGGGACGTGCCTGCTCTCACCCCTACAGCTCATACCTATAAGGTGTCTGTGATGACGGGGGACGTGCCTGCTCTCACCCCTACAGCTCATACCTATAAGGTGTCTGTGATGACGGGGGACATGCCTGCTCTCACCCCTACAGCTCATACCTATAAGGTGTCTGTGATGACGGGGGACATGCCTGCTCTCACCCCTACAGCTCATACCTATAAGGTGTCTGTGATGACGGGGGACATGCCTGCTCTCACCCCTACAGCTCATACCTATAAGGTGTCTGTGATGACGGGGGACGTGCCTGCTCTCACCCCTACAGCTCATACCTATAAGGTGTCTGTGATGACGGGGGACATGCCTGCTCTCACCCCTACAGCTCATACCTATAAGGTGTCTGTGATGACGGGGGACGTGCCTGCTCTCACCCCTACAGCTCATACCTATAAGGTGTCTGTGATGACGGGGGACGTGCCTGCTCTCACCCCTACAGCTCATACCTATAAGGTGTCTGTGATGACGGGGGACGTGCCTGCTCTCACCCCTACAGCTCATACCTATAAGGTGTCTGTGATGACGGGGGACGTGCCTGCTCTCACCCCTACAGCTCATACCTATAAGGTGTCTGTGATGACGGGGGACATGCCTGCTCTCACCCCTACAGCTCATACCTATAAGGTGTCTGTGATGACGGGGGACGTGCCTGCTCTCACCCCTACAGCTCATACCTATAAGGTGTCTGTGATGACGGGGGACATGCCTGCTCTCACCCCTACAGCTCATACCTATAAGGTGTCTGTGATGACGGGGGACGTGCCTGCTCTCACCCCTACAGCTCATACCTATAAGGTGTCTGTGATGACGGGGGACGTGCCTGCTCTCACCCCTACAGCTCATACCTATAAGGTGTCTGTGATGACGGGGGACATGCCTGCTCTCACCCCTACAGCTCATACCTATAAGGTGTCTGTGATGACGGGGGACGTGTACGGAGCAGGCACCGACGCCAACGTGTTCCTGACCATCTACGGAGACCTGGGCGACACGGGGGAGAGGAAGCTGAGCAAGTCTGAGACCAACAGCAACAAGTTTGAACGGGGAGAGGTGGGCACAACAATGCCACAACAACTGAGTGGGTAATTCACCAATTGTTGGTTGAGGGCAGTTTAAATGATATTTATCATTCGGTTGCTCTCCCTCTCCTCCTCTTCTCTTCTCTTCTCCCTCCTCCACTTCTCCTCCTCCTCTGCCAGGTGGACAAGTTCACCATTGAGGCGGTGGACCTGGGCCAGGTGTACAAGATCAAGATTCGCCACGACAACAGCATGGTGAGCCCTGATTGGTACCTGGACCAGGTGGAGGTGTTCGACACGGACACGGAGGAGGTCTTCCTGTTTCTGTGTGAGCGCTGGCTGTCTAGGAAGAGGGAGGACAGGCGCATTGTGAGGCTGTTCTACGTCAAGGTGAGTAACAGTTAGTGTGTGTGTGTTTGGTGTAACTGTGTGGACGCGGAAGAGCGAACCAGAGAGAGAGAGACAGTGTGCCTGTCTCTGCATGAGAGCATGTGAGTGTTTGCATGTGTGCGTGACCCCTGTGTACCCCTACCCCCCTCAGGGTTATGAAGGGGTGAGAGAGGGCCTGAACAGTAAGAAGAGCCCCGCCCCTCCTGTGAAGAGTGTCGACAGCAACATGAACAAGAAGAGCAAGAAGAAGAAGGAGCCAGAAGTTACTGAGGAGCTCCCGAGTGAGAAAACACACAGGCTGGAAACACACCTTCACACAGGCTGGAAACACACCTTCACACAGGCTGGAAACACACCTTCACACAGGCTGGAAACACACCTTCACACAGGCTGGAAACACACCTTCACACAGGCTGGAAACACACCTTCACACAGGCTGGAAACACACCTTCACACAGGCTGGAAACACACCTTCACACAGGCTGGAAACACACCTTCACACAGGCTGGAAACACACCTTCACACAGGCTGGAAACACACCTTCACACAGGCTGGAAACACACCTTCACACAGGCTGGAAACACACCTTCACATAGGCTGGAAACACACCTTCACACAGGCTGGAAACACACCTTCACACAGGCTGGAAACACACCTTCACACAGGCTGGAAACACACCTTCACACAGGCTGGAAACACACCTTCACACAGGCTGGAAACACACCTTCACACAGGCTGGAAACACACCTTCACACAGGCTGGAAACACACCTTCACACAGGCTGGAAACACACCTTCACACAGGCTGGAAACACACCTTCACACAGGCTGGAAACACACCTTCACACAGGCTGGAAACACACCTTCACACAGGCTGGAAACACACCTTCACATAGGCTGGAAACACACCTTCACATAGGCTGGAAACACACCTTCACACAGGCTGGAAACACACCTTCACACAGGCTGGAAACACACCTTCACATAGGCTGGAAACACACCTTCACATAGGCTGGAAACACACCTTCACACAGGCTGGAAACACACCTTCACATAGGCTGGAAACACACCTTCACATAGGCTGGAAACACACCTTCACACAGGCTGGAAACACACCTTCACATAGGCTGGAAACACACCTTCACATAGGCTGGAAACACACCTTCACATAGGCTGGAAACACACCTTCACACAGGCTGGAAACACACCTTCACATAGGCTGGAAACACACCTTCACATAGGCTGGAAACACACCTTCACACAGGCTGGAAACACACCTTCACACAGGCTGGAAACACACCTTCACACAGGCTGGAAACACACCTTCACATAGGCTGGAAACACACCTTCACATAGGCTGGAAACACACCTTCACACAGGCTGGAAACACACCTTCACACAGGCTGGAAACACACCTTCACACAGGCTGGAAACACACCTTCACACAGGCTGGAAACACACCTTCACACAGGCTGGAAACACACCTTCACACAGGCTGGAAACACACCTTCACACAGGCTGGAAACACACCTTCACATAGGCTGGAAACACACCTTCACACAGGCTGGAAACACACCTTCACATAGGCTGGAAACACACCTTCACATAGGCTGGAAACACACCTTCATACAGGCTGGAAACACACCTTCACCAAGAAACTCACAACACCTATTTCTCCCCTCCCTCCCTCCCTCCCTCCCTCCCTCCCTCCCTCCCTCCCTCCCTCCCTCCCTGCCCCAGTCATCCCCTACCACTTCACCTTGTCCACAGGGCTGGATCGTGACGCGGGCACCGCCAGCAGGGCCTACGTCATCATCATGGGCTCGGGCAGCACCAGGACAGACCGCCTGTGGCTGGACCTCCCGGAGGCCTTGGGGGGCTTCCAGGCAGGCTCCCTGGAGTACTTCACGTCCTGCGGAGGGGATGTGGGGGAGATCAAGAAGGTGGAGGTACGGGTGTTGAAACATCCACATGCAGACGGGTGGACGTGTGGAATCACACAAACATTTCCTTATGGCCCTGAGCACAGGAGAAAACACACAAGCCCATGCTTAACAAGATCACACACTCACTCAGACATGCATATCATTCAAGAACCATGTGATACAAAGGCAGGGTAATGCACCAGGAGTGTAGCCAGAATAAAACATTTAGGGGGTCCAATCTTAAAAAGAAGGGTCTAGGCCCCCACCGGTCCCCTCATGGCCACGCTACTGTGATGCTCACCTGTGCGTTTATTTTCTAACAAGGTTTCAATGAAAAACATCCAAAAAGGGAACTTCCTCTTGAAGGGTCAGTCGATGTCTCCCAATCGGGGGGCTGTCAGCCGCGTGATGCAGACACAGCATAATTAGTATCACTCAAATGTTCATTCTGCCAAAGTTGGACGCTCACGCTCTCTCTCTCTCTCTCTCTCTCTCTCTCTCTCTCTCTCTCTCTCTCTCTCTCTCTCTCTCTCTCTCTCTCTCTCTCCTCTCTCTCTCTCTCTCTCTCTCTCTCTCTCTCTCTCTCTCTCTCTCTCTCTCTCTCTCTCTCTCCTGCAGCTAGGGCACGATGGGGCCACTCCTGAGAGCTGCTGGCTGGTTGACGAGCTTTCTGTTGCTGTGCCAACCAAAGGGGTCAAATACATTTTCCAGTGCAAATGCTGGTTAGCCAAAGACAGGGGCGATGGGCTCACCGCAAGGGTGTTCAATGTGTTGGATGCAGACAGCATCACCATCTCCCAGAAGGTAGGAATTTGTCTGGTCACACGCTCGCATGCCGTACAATCCACACACACGTACACACACAGACAGACAGACAGACATGCTGTAACTAATATAGTCTCTAGAGACTATATTAGTATATATTATATACTACTATACTAATATATTACTATATTAGACTATATTATACTGTCGCTAGAGACCTATATCCTGTCACATTGATACACGTTCTGGTCACATGTATGTTCCCTGTACTAAGAGCGTGCTCTGTTGTGTGTCCAGATCATCTATGAAGTGACCGTGGTGACGGGCGACGTTCAGAACGCAGGGAGCGACACCCAGATCTACATGACCGTGTTTGGAGTCAACGGCACTGCAGAGGAGATCCACCTGGAGAAGAACGAGGATAGGTAGGACGCACACGCACCCTCCAGCACACACACACACACACGCACCCTCCAGCACACACACACACACACGCACCCTCCAGCACACACTGAACAGACACACACACACTGAACCCTCCAGCACACACTGCACACACACACACCCTCCAGCACACACTGCACACACACACACGCACCCTCCAGCACACACACACACGCACACTACAACACACACACACGCACCCTCCAGCACACACTGCACACACACACCCTGCACCCTCCAGCACACACTACACACACACACACCCTCCAGCACACACTGCACACACACACACACACCCTCCAGCACACACTGCACAAACACACACACGCACCCTCCAGCACACAATGCACACACACACACACGCACCCTCCAGCACACACTGCACACACACACACACGCACCCTCCAGCACACACTACACACACACACACACGCACCCTCCAGCACACACACACCCTCCAGCACACACGCACCCTCCAGCACACACTGCACACACACACGCAGGTTCACACGCACACGCAGCACACGTAGCTGCCCCTGCTTGGAAACATGGAACCTCTCAGCGTTCTTCTTCTTGCCAGGTTTGAGCGTGGGCAGGAGGACACCTTCAACCTGGAGATCGATGACATCGCTCCCCTGAGGAAGATGAGGGTCCGTATCGATGGGACGGGCAGCCGACCAGACTGGTTCTTGGATCAGGTCAGCACGGGCCGAGTGTCACATGACTGATCTATATCAGAGAGACCAAGGCCACACTGGGCTGATCCATTTTGAAACTGTAATACAGTTCGAACAGTCCTGAAGATTTTTGACGGAGTGCTGATTAATTGATTGCCACTGTACCACTGTTCCACTGATAATTGTGTTCTCCAGTATGAGTGACACATCAATGCCTTCAACACAACACAACACACGCACTCTAGCGCTCCTACACGCACACTCAGACTGATAGACAGATAGCGACCCGAACACAGAGACACTGATCTGTGCCTGCAGGCGATAGGTCACTTCATAATTCACAGACAAAGATACACACACACACACACAGAGAGACACGAGAGTCTCACACAGTGCGACACAGTCGGGGTCATAGTTTCTCTGGGGTCGTTAAGTAGCATGTGACATTATTGACCCGCTTCTGCAGTTGTCACTGTTGGCCCTGGCATCAGAAGCTCACACAGGGTCCAGATCATTACGCCACAGGTTCAGCCCCATGGCACATCAAAGAGAAATCTATGATGAACCCGATTCCATCAGCTGTTGATTAAAGCTGAAATATCCCGGCGTCATTTTCCGAGAAAGCCGTTTCTCTTGCTTTCCTCGCCCTATTAGGGAGAGAGATAGTGTTGTGTTTCTGTGTCTGGCATGATGTCTCTGAGCTCTGCTGGAACAGACATGTCCTGGTTAGAGCTGTCTCCCTCCTGTCTGCAGACAGAAACACACATGTCCTCTGACAGGCCGGTCAGTCAAGACCCATCTAGCCAACAAGCTAGCACAGAGAGAGGGGTGTGTGTGTGTGAGAGAGATAGAGAGATAGAGAGAGAGAGAGAAAGAGAGGGAGAGAGAGAGAGAGAGAGAGAGAGAGAGAGAGAGAGAGAGAGAGAGAGAGAGAGAGAGAGAGAGAGAGAGAGAGAGAGAGAGAGAGAGAGAGAGAGAGAGAGAGAGAGAGAGAGAGAGAGAGAGAGAGAGAGAGAGAGAGAGAGAGAGAGAGAGAGAGAGAGAGAGACGGGGAGGGGGACTACCTTTGTGTGTGCACGTCCTTGGCGTGACCCAGAGAGCTGTACACGTGCAGCATCACAAGCAGATCAGGGGCTGGAGATAGGATCTACAGGCTGGGTGCTGGTTGGTGCTGGTGTTGGTGTTGGTGCTGGAGGCTGCAGGGTTGAGTAGTAGTAGTAGTAGTAGAAAACTTGATCGTTCTCTGAAAGGCAATTTGTTGTTCAGCACTGAACATGTAGACACACATTAAAACACATCAAAGGAACAACAATATCATCAATAGCGGACAATCATAGATATCAATTCATACAAATTATAAAAATTACAATAGATCATGAGTACCGTGCACACCCCCTAAAGTAGACCATATTTTCCCCCAAGACTCCCCATAGCTACCACATTATATTGAGCTTTTTGCTCGGTAGACATGTACACCTTGTCTGCTGTCTCGGTCAGCCTGGTCTGGTACAGCTGGTACAGGCCAGGCCGGTCTGGTACAGCTGGTACAGGCCAGGCCGGTCTGGTACAGCTGGTACAGGCCAGCCTGGTCTGGTACAGCTGGTACAGGCCAGCCTGGTCTGGTACAGCTGGTACAGGCCAGGCCGGTCTGGTACAGCTGGTACAGGCCAGCCTGGTCTGGTACAGCTGGTACAGGCCAGGCCGGTCTGGTACAGCTGGTACAGGCCAGGCCGGTCTGGTACAGCTGGTACAGGCCAGCCTGGTCTGGTACAGCTGGTACAGGCCAGGCCGGTCTGGTACAGCTGGTACAGGCCAGCCTGGTCTGGTACAGCTGGTACAGGCCAGCCTGCTGTACCTCCCCACGATTTTCACACAGGTCTTCACAATCATCCCTATTTTGTTCTTGAGAGTGATTTTGGAACCTACCCACAAACAATACAATAACAAAGGATATTCCCAATAAAAGATGTATTACATAGAGTGAGAATGTTGTTCTTTGCCATGGTCTTTCTGCCAGCCCATGCAGCCCTGACCTTGCTGAAGCTGGAGGATGGGCAGGGCTGGTGCTCTTGAACACTAACCTTTCAGCCCTGTTTAACAATCCCATTCTGACTGACACACCGCCATGGCAGGTAACAAACACATAAGGAAGGGATGCTCTACAGGGGATTACTGCATAGCATATGACATGCATACTCATGTCCAGATCTGCATTGATTTCCATGTGTTTTAATTTCTCCAAGAGTTCTTTTTTTGGGGGGGGAGCATTAACAGCATACCTAATACTCTTAGAATGAGTTTATGCCGGTCTGGTTTTGAGCCATACATTGATTCTCATAACCTCACGAGCAAAAGTGGAATTTCCCAATAGAACAGCTGTATCCATGTGCCCTTTCCCAAGATCATCACTCGCAACCTGACCACGGAGGAAGTGTCAGTGTTCAGCTACGGCGACTGGCTGTCCAGGACCAAAGGCTCTAAAAGGACCATGGTGTGTGAGATGGCCGCGGTGGTGGACGAGGAGGAGATGGTTGAGCTGACCACCTACACCGTCCAGGTCAAGACCAGTGACGTGGCAGGTCAGTCGGACACCATGATGGTCCGCTACGTCTCTGGAGGTCGTGGTGCCAGGCGAACACACGTATCCATCCACATCCACACATCCATGGAGATTAGGAGACACAAGCATATCGATGATATCTGCAAACATTTTGACACACTGTACACATCTATGTATGGTATATCTATGAACATTTGAATAAGTGAGCACGTCTATGGATTATTATACATGTATGTTCTGTTTTATCTATCCAAGCGTTGACTCTCATCACTGAACATTTATAAGATTATGATGTACAGCCCTATCAGTCAGCACCATGTATTCAATACAGGACTGCATATAAAGCTTCTTTCCTTGTGATATATAACACTGCTGCACCAAATCCATACTGAGTTTGCCTTGAACCAGTGGGGCTTTGATGTGGCTGTGAGGATGTCTTCCTCTCTACCTCTCTCTCTCTGTCTCTCTATGTCTCTCTCTGTCTCTCTCTGTCTCTCTCTGTCTCTCTCTGTCTCTCTCTCTCTCTCTCTCTCTCTCTCTCTCTCTCTGTCCGTCTCTCTCTTTCACTCTCCCTCCGGTTTCTTTCCCTCGCCCCTCCACCCCCCATCTCTCTCTCCATCTCTTTTTTGGTCTCCCTCTTCCTCCCTCATGCTCACCTCCTCTGTCTCCGTCCCTGAGGAGGACGGCTCTTTATTACAAAGAGGAGCAGCTCTCTCACCGACAGAATACAGAATAACAGATTGCTCTAGACTTGACTAGTGTGGTATAATGAATAGAACCTCCTCTCAAAGTGTGGCGAGGCTTCTCTCCTGTTCTCCCAGCGGTAAGGCAGCCCGGCTGATTGACACTGTAGAGCGGCTAGGTGTCTGAGTTGACTTCAAAGGCCTCCTCCATGTGCCCTTGGCAGCTAGTGGAAGTGAAGACGTGGTCCTGCTAGCACAGAGGCTTGGAGAGGGATAATGAGGCTGGCTGTCTCACACGCACGCACACACACCGACAATTCTCCAACACAGACACACACACGACGACACAAACAGATATATACACAGGCATGGATATACGCTTAGAGACTAACGCATACAGGCACGCGCACACAGCACGGGCACACACACACACAGCATCACAGAGGCACTGCGGAGTATTACGCATTTTGATTTGCTTTCTCTCTTGGTGTGTTTCCTGGGCTGCGAGGAGGGAGGTGGTTAAAGGCTAGGTGGGGGAGGGGTCACACACTCACATAACGTGTGCTCTGGCGAAATGTGGTTTGTGAAAGCTGTGGGTTATTGGCAAATTGATTGATTTGTTGTTTTTTTTTACTCCCAAGGATGTTTGGGTAGTGAGAGTAAGTTGAAGTCTGAAGGTGACGTCTGTTATCGGTTCTGGGACGTTTACTGGATGAAAAGGCTTTTTGATCCATAATGATGAAATTGGAGGTTTGAGAGTGTTTATTGGTGAATGGATTCTTTGCAGTCCATGTAGGGCTTGATAAGAGGGATAAACATTAGATTGGATAAGGTTTAGAAGGAAGATGCTCCTTATGAGACGAGGTGTTGCGACCAGACCCATCTTTTGAAAACAGTTGAGGTGCCCTTCTTTTATCTCAGAGTCAACACTACTAAGGACATTCCCACTGGTTATGTTATAGCATGTGATTCAAATCAAATGTTTTTGTTTTTGAATCACGTGGTACCGTATTGGAAGCAGGTTTGGCGATGACCATCCAGTCTGTCTGTATGTGGGTTCCATAGGGGCAGGTCTGGTGATGACCATCCAGTCTGTCTGTATGTGGGTTCCATAGGGGCAGGTCTGGTGATGACCATCCGGTCTGTCTGTATGTGGGTTCCATAGGGGCAGGTCTGGTGATGACCATCCAGTCTGTCTGTATGTGGGTTCCATAGGGGCAGGCACCGACGCCAACGTGTGGCTCATCGTGTTCGGGGAGAACGGAGACACGGGCACGCTGGCCTTGAAGGAATGCAACAAGTCCAACAAGTTTGAGAGGAAGCAGAACGACACGTTCCGGTTTCCCGACGTCTTCAGCCTGGGAGAACTCTCCAAAGTCCGGGTGTGGCACGACAACTCAGGTGGGCCAATCAGAGACCAGCGGAGGACCATAACGGCATGTCCATGTCATATCAATGATGTCATCGTCTGCCTTGATGTCATTGTCTCAATGTCATTGAGAAAACGACTCCATTGTGTTTCTTCGTTCAACAAAAAGCAATGCAATCTCTACATCTAAAGGGCTCATGAACCCAATCATTGATTCATTTAATGGAAATGATATGGATGACATGTGCCTGTTAGGTGGTGAATTATAATCCTCTAAAAGGTTGTTATGATCTCAACTGAACGCTATTTCCTGTGTGCTCCTGCATGGCCCAGGCCCCGCTCCCGGCTGGCACCTGGAGTACGTGGACGTGAGGGACGAGACGCTGGACAAGACCTTCCGCTTCCCCTGCGACCGCTGGCTGGCCAAGAACGAGGACGACGGGCAGCTCATGAGGGAGCTGCCGTGCGCCAACAACGACATCCTGGACCTGAACGAGAAGACCAGTAAGATCCCACACACACACACTGAGCCACTGTAGCATTCACAGATCAGCTGTCAAAGCTGATACACACTAGTCTGTCTCAACGTCTTTAACCCTTGTGCTGTCTTCGGGTCACATGACCCAAAGGTTCACAACGAACCATCGTTGTGTTTACCCAATTTGACCCAATACAAAAACAAATAAAAAGCATTTTCTTTTAACCTTCCCAATGTGGGGGGTCTGAAACAGCCCGAAGGTTAAAAGAAAATGCTTCACTTTGTTTTTGTATGCGATTGTCGCAATACGACGGTGGGTCACAATGACTGATGGGTCAGAATGACCCGAAAATAACCCAAGGGTTAAAAGAACAAGCTAAATATGTTTTTCCCCTTGGCTAACCTTTGAATGACTTCACAAATGCATTGTTTGTCCATCATCCTGAGTGTCGTGCTCTAAAATAGTTGTATCGAATGAACAGAATCACACTCCATGACAAAGAGAACGTCGTATTTGACTGTATACCAGAGGTCTGTCTGCTGTATTTGGTGTGGAGGAAAGCTACTGTTTGGTCCTACGGGACATTTGCTTTAAAAGTGTTAATTTGAGGAGAGCTCTTTACCTGCGTTTCTGCTCCCTCTCCAAAGAATATGAAATTGTGACCACGACGGCAGATATGGACGAGGCAGAAACCAAAGAGAATGTCTGGATTGCACTCGAGGGAAAGAAGGGGCGATCAAAAGAATTTGTGATGGAGAACACTTCAAAGAAGAAGCGCTTTCTGCGGTACGCTGGTCTTGAGATTGGTTCAGTGAATCGGACTGAGCTTGCTCAGAAAAATTAGGGCAGAATGTTTCTCTTTCATTCCCTCTCCTCCCCCTCCTCAGTTTTCTTATACCATGGTCGGGTACTGCAAGTATGAGTTTATTAACCAACTTTCACTCTACTTGATAAACTCTCCTTCCCTAGTTAAATTGGAGGTACTTACCAAACTGAAGTAAAGGCTTTCTTTGGTAAGTTAGTTAACAACATCATAGAAGACACAGCTCATGGATCATGTGTTTCTTCTTCATTGGTCTCAGGGGAAGTGTGGACAAGTTTGAGTTCTCCTCCAAGAACCTGGGTGACATTGCCAGCATCTGTCTTGGCCACACCCCCAAGGACGGGAAGAAAGTAAAAGGCGAGGCTTACTGGATTGTGGAGGAGGTTGTCATCACAGAGAAGGAGCTAGGCAACAAGTGGGTGACTGTTGCCTCACCTATGACCTGTACATGTCTCACCTCACAGTAACCTCAGACATGCAATAAACACATCTGTCTTCCCTCCCTCCCTCCCGTTGCAGGTTCATCTTCAGCTGCAACGCCCCGATCCCCCTCACCCCCAAGCGGGACGAGTTCCTCACCTTTGAGTGCAGCAAGGCCATGGAGAGCTTCGCAAGCAAGGCCCGCAGCCTTGTCCCTGTCAAGTATGAGATCATTGTCATCACTGGCGACGAAAAGGGTGCCGGGACCGACGCCAATGTCTTCCTCACCATCTATGGCTCCAACGGTGACTCGGGCCAGCGGCCAGTGCGGCAGAAGTTCCGGAACTTGTTTGAGCGTGGGCAGACGGACCGATTCCTGCTGGAGATGCTGGACATGGGGGAGTTGTTGCGGGTGAAGGTGGAACATGATAACTCACGTCTCTCTCCCGGTTGGCTGCTGGACCGGGTGGAGATCACCAACACGGCCAATGGGGTCACCACCATCTTCCTGTGTGGGAAGTGGCTTGACACCAATAGGGCGGACGGGAAGATCTTCAGGGTTCTGTACCCCAAATACTGAGACCCCCAGTGGGCAGGAGAGTCACCACAAACACGTTGACTGGAGAAGAGCTCTGGTCTACTGGAGACCTTTAGAGATTCTCATTACCTCAACAAAGTTGAGATCTCAGGAACTTTTAAGTTAAAAGTTGCTTTTATTTTTTGATGAATTGTTTTGTAAGAGTTTATTTGAGTACTAGGTATCCCATTCTGCAGCCTGTCGGTCAAGGACAAGCCATGATTACATTGTGTACCTACGTGCCACCATTTGTAATGTAATGAACAGTTTCAGAGTCAGGGATGATGAGTCCTTATCTGCTTGGATGTGACAGAGGTTTTTTATAAAATAATTGTTTTGTACTGTGTTATGGAAGTCTTTCCTCCACGGAATCACAATATGTGATTTTATTTATAATGTCTTTGCTGCTTGCAAGCAGAGACTCCTACCCTATGTCTCTGAAGCCTAGCTCAGTGACGTGCTCTCTTATAGGGTCTTATGTGTGTATAGTTAGAACATTGTACAGGTGGAGGTGAAACATGGTCAGGGTGGCCTCGATCTGACATGTCACACAAACATTCTTTGCCCAATAACAACCATCGCCCCTCAGTAGCCAGGCCTGGTACGTTTGTACAGAGACAAGAGCAAAGCTTCGGTCATTTAGACAGCAATGTAGGACATGTCTTATTTTTCGGCGTGTCTATCAATACATTGTCATTTAGCAGACGCTCTTATCCAGAGCAACTTACAGTAAGTATAAAAATCCCCATTTATTCCCACTTAATAGCTGTGGTAAGGTTGTGGGTGTAATCTTGTGCTTCTCATTCTCAATGAACAGTTTTCTTATTTATAATTTTTTTACAAACGTTATGGTCTCATTTTCTCCTCTTGATATGTTCCAACCCTGATTAGTGGTGCTAACCAGTGCAGAAAGGGAGCAAGGAGTGGCTTTTGGAGATATATAGACCTTGATTGAAATACAACTAGAAATGTGTTCTTGTGTTTGGGAACAGTCCATTGATTTAATAGACAGTTATTACACAAATTCAGGCCATTTTAATCAATTTATTACAAAAAGAGCACATACAAAAAGGATAATATACAAGCCATGAAATAAAATACAAATAAAAAAACAACAGTTTGGGTTTAGCGATGCAACTCCTTAAAACCATTATTATTAGTATTAATAAATAATAAAGTACAAAATTCCACCAAATGTGAATTCTAACATTTTACACATCATAATGCTCACTCAGCTCTTTATCAACACACTTAGCATCATTAATGAGCTATTGCTTTCATATTAATGATAAATAATTCTACTCTCCCATAAAATATCCTATATTGAAAAACATTGCGCAGTCACAGCTAAACAGCAGGTTTTCGTACAAAGATGGCGGCAGCCCTTTCACTGGCACTATATTTGGGATATTTTCTCTTCATTTTCTTTTTTTTTTTAGATGCAAGCAGCAGCAAAAGATTAATCCTCTGTAATATTAGTATTCTTTGTATATCTGCAAATATTATTTTTTTTACCATATATTATTTTTTTAACCATTGAGAGTATATTCAAACCTGAGAAAAAACATGCATTTTAGAAAGGTTGTGCTTTAGAATCCTCTGTGTCTGTGTTTCCCCAGAGAGCAGACGGTGGGAGAGGAACATACTGGAAGGTTCTGAGCAGAGGGATGGACGGTGGGTCACACACAGCAGAGAAAAGAGAGAGGAAACAGAGAAAAAGCCGAAACAAAGAGAGAAGGAAAGGGAGGGTGATGGCGATACATCGAAGAAGAGAATCGCGGATGTGGGGTTTGTTAAGAAGAACAGTGAAAGATGCCTCTGTCTTAGAAATATTTCCACATCCATGATGGGTAAAAATATACCTGCTGTACACTTGATGCTCTGTGTTGGAATGTGGTAGCCTAACTGATCTAGTATTTGGTAAGTAAAAGCAACATGGTGCCAACCCATGTTTCCCCCTTCATTAGGAGAGATCACCTGTCCGGTATACTCCTTAGAGAAGGAGTCGAGGAAAGAGGGAGCGAGGGGACAGTGCTTTTCATTATAACTACAGTAGTACCAGTGTACCACTGTGCCATGGTGTAGGCCTCTACACCCTCCTGGTACAATGGTTTCTGGGAATATGAGTTCTACTCTTTCGTGAGATTGAGCCATAACTTAAATCTAATATGGAAATATCTCTTGACACTAGAAGCGAGGCACTTGATTGGCTTAGAACTACAAGCTGCTCTGAAATAGAAGGAACAGACATATCAGGAGACAGAGAGATGGAGGGACAGCAAGAGAGGAACAAAGCAGGGAGAGGGTATGGCGAGATAAAGCAAGAAAGAAGATGCTAAGAGGGTAGAATTGAAAGGTAGAGAATGAGAAGCAGAGAAATGACAAAGTATACAATATCATAGACTATGATATAATATCAATCATAGTTATCATAATGAGAGCTCTACGATCGTAACTGCATTATGCCAGTGAGAGGGTTCCCTTGGTTAAACTAACGAGTGCAAAACGAGACGAGAACAAAATGAATCAAACTAACAACAAAAACTAAAAAACTTTCACTCCATTGCAGTTTGTCCACCAAGATCACAGCATAGGGGATCAGAGAAAATTTGCATTGAATGGAATGTAACCAGGATCCACAGCACCACATGAAAGAGAGAGAGAGGGAGAGAGATAGAGAGAGAGAGGGGGGGGAGCAAGAGGGATAGAGAAAAGAGAGAGCTGACAGAACACAGAGAGAGAGAGGGAGAGAGAGAGAGAGGGCTCAGATGCGGAGGAGCCCAGGATAGTAAACATATCACAGCAGACTCAGGGTTATAAAACAGCAGGGCTTCTTACACTTTAGTCTCGGGGGGAAAAAACAAAACAAAAAAACAACTGCATGCAAAGCATTCCCATTAAAACAATGCAAAAATGAGGTAATTGTTTTTTTATCATATTTTTTTCAGTTGTTATTTCTAAATAAATAAATAATGATTCAATTGCAAAAAAAACTATACAAAATTAAATACGTACACACAATATCTACAGTTAGTAATAAATTATGATTGTTAAATACTTAAGGCATCTCAACTGACAACACCCTGTGTAAACTATCAACAGTTCCCATAGAAAACTCCACTACAGGAGAAGGCAGCATCTCCACTGACAGTGCACAGGGACCGGCAGGCCATGTCCCAATACTGTGGCAAGGATCCCTCAGCCTACCAGGTCAATAGGACCTGTGGGCTGTGTCCCAATCTGTTAGACTACTCTGAGTCCTCAGTGCAATGGGTACAGTTGAGGGATGTTACAATCCAAAACATCCACTACAGGATAAGGATCAGTGAGGCCCACACTGATACGTTGTGGTTTAATAGTTATTCATTACAGAAAAGTAGGGGAAAGGAGACAAATCAGTTTTCCCCCATTAATCGACTGTACTTCCACGTGTTAACCCTTCCCTGCCTGTCCAGTCCTTGTGCACAGTGAGTGGGACACCATCTCCATCACACAACATTCTACATTGTTGTTCTAGCAATACAGCATAGCAACCAGCATAGCAACCACAAAGGGGAGATCTGTCACACACACACACACAAAAAAACACAAGTTTATAACACACAAGCTCCTCACTGTCCAAAACACAGCGTGTTTGTTTATATATATCTAAATATACTGAAACCAAAAACGCAAATGCAATACTAAAGAAAGAGGTTGTTGCTATATCTATCATCACATGTGCTTGTTCTTTAGGCAATAAGGTAAACATCACAACAGGATTCCATCGCTGCCACGGGGACAGGATGAACACACGCTACGGGTCAGGGAGACAGCCAGTCACTGACATCGTGCTCATTTTTTTTTGTTTGTTTGTTTGTTTGTTAGTGTTGAGAAAGATAGTCACAGCTCAGATTAACTAGGTCATGCACAGACAACACCCCACCCCCCACCCCCGCCCATCCTACATCCGTACATTTTTTTGTTTTTGTTTTATTTACGCTAACACAACAGCCCAAGCCAACACTGAAACATGCATATGTCACTACACTGTTCAGCCTGCGTCACCTGTGCTGAGAGAGGCTGGGCGGGGCACAAGAGCTGCCGGTTCTGGAGCATCGGGCCTCCTCCGAGTAACCACAATGCACTCGACCTCACTCTAACATCGCACTGCTTGATTGGAGAGGGGGATTTTTTTATTTAAATGTTATTACTTTTTTTTTTTACTTCCCCCCCACCTCTTGAAAATTTCCATTTATTTGGCTTTGTATTCTAAAAACACTGCAATGGCCCTAACGTCTATAATTCAAATATTTTACCCATGACACACACAAAACCTGAACTTTAGGTCTGCGACATATATCCAGACATTGGTCAAACACTAACTGCAACCCAACAGCATAACAACAACGCATTTGGTTAATAAACACTTTGTAACCTGCGTCCTAGTCTCTCGGCCTCACAGCTGACCTTGAACGCAGCCCTGGCCAAGGCTGGCCCACACTTGACACACAGTAGCAGGGGTAGAAAACACAGTCCTAATGACACAACACCACCAGTTCAGAGCTAATGTACAACTGTATTGCAAAGAGAAAAAGCCGGGTGGGTGAGCTCCCATGATTAAACATCACTGTGTCTGCTACTGCACTAACCACTAATGACCTGGAGGCAAACATGGCGGCAACGTTGAAAATGTTGCTTTCCCGCCCTGTCTATTGTGGCAGAATATGCTCAATTGTGTGAGAATGACTGTGTGTAGAAGGGTGGCAGTGGTGTAGTGTCTTCTCTCTTACTGTGTTAGATCATGGCTTATAGAACATGCTACCTACAGGACAACAGCCGAACAGCAATGACAGCCCACCTGAAATCAGCAAGCTACGAGATAACCCTGTGTATACAGTATACAGTGTGTGTGTGTGTGAGAGACAGCCTTTCGTGCATGTATATGTGTGAGAGAGACGGCTTTCTGTGTGTGTGTGTGTTTGTGTGACAGAGAGAAAGCATTCTCTGTGTATCATTACGCCAGGGGGTGTGCTTCATCTGTCGGAGAGCGCGTCTCCAGTTCCGCCCCTCCTGTGGTTGTCCTGGGGGAGGCTCAGTGAAGCGTGAGTCTGAGGGCAATGATGTCACACGACCGCGTCTGGGGACATTTGGCAAAGCACCCAAGAGGGGGAGGGACCAGGGCGGTGGTGATGGGAAGGAGCAGGAACAACGCCAGGGTGATCGACAGGGCCAGGCTCCGCCCCCGGGTCATCAGCTGTCGGGATTAAGCTGCGTCTCGATGTCGACTCGGCATATTGGACACTTTCTGCTGGAGGACAGCCATTGGTCCACGCAGCCCTGGTGGAAGAGGTGCATGCAGGGTAATCTCCTGGAAAGGGGGCAAAGAGAAGGGACACCGAGAGAGGGGTAGAGGTAGAGAGAGGGATGGGTGGAGGGTGAGAGGAAGAGAAGAAAGAGAGTGCGTCATGTCATGAAAACGAGATGTCACAATGCACCTCGGTCTAGGTAGCCTCTCACAGCCCGATATAAACATGCCACATCGGCTCTCCTTTCCTGTCCACGATTCCCCCCGCGGTGGTTTCCCCCGGTGTCTCCTTACCTCACGTCTTCCCCGTCCTCCAGCATGGAGAGGCAGATCGTGCACTTCTCATCCACGTCCGTCTCCTCTTCTTCCTCGCCGATTTTCATCTCCACCGGCTTCCTCTGTCAACCCAATACCAGATGTGGAGCATTAGTGTTGTTGCTAAGAGACAGGGTCAATAGAGGGTTAGATTTACAATTTGGATTCAGCATTTCCTCCATCCTCACTTCGTTTGCCCTGCTTGTTTAATATAGTAAATATGAATAAAATCGAAGTTCGTGTCGAACTAAAATGGTTGCCGCTGTCTACACAAGATGGCTGCCACTGTACCTTCTTGTATTTGTGAGGGAAGGTGAACCTCTCGATGGTGGTCTGGACTGCTCCCCTGCTGACACTACCCAACCGGTCCTCAAGCTGCAGCAGTTCCTGGGTCACAGGAGGACATAGAGTCAGGTACAAAACACCAGACGGTAGCACATCACTTAGCATACAGAAGACCAGACAGTCAGACACAAAATAGCAGTGCCATATACAGCAGCTCAGCATAAATATTCAGCGCCAGCATAAGGTCATCCCTGTGTGGATGTGCTGTGATTTCTAGACCCCATGTGTGTGAGGAGGTCGTACTGTACGTTGACCCAGATGTAACCGAGGGGTCGTGTCTGTTAGCCAGGTGTGTGTCATGGTGGAGTTTACCTCGTAGCTCTCCCGTACGGCCGAGGCATGGCGGGAGGGGTTGAGGCCCTGCAGGGCCAGCAGGTGAAGCTGGGGGTACGGGTAGTTTCTGATCTCATGCACAACCTGGCAGAGAAGCAAGAGACTGAACAGTCTGTGGTATTGAACAACCAAATACAAACCGTCTGGTAGATGTGATTTTAAAGTAACCTCTAAAAACCATAACAAAACTAAAAAAAGATAATGATGACACTTGGAAGGCTTGGTGTCACCCTGCCCCCACCTCTCATAGGCTAAAATCTGGAGTTGCTGGACGGAGTCTCTACTTTTGTAATATGTGTGCCTTGTCATTTATTTAATTCATTTGCAATTTTATTAAATATATATTTCATTTAACGTACTTTGACTATTCTTGCTCTAATTTAACCAATAGAGTAAAATAACTGCAATTCCAGCATATTTGGTAAATATTAATCCACTGTTTAGTTTAACCCTCTCCTTTTAAACCTAGTGGAATAGTTTTGGTTGTTGGGTCAATATTAAACCCCCTAAAAACTAAAGAAGAGGTCAACTGTAGCAGCCAAGGTGATCGTACCACTTGTGCAGAGTTGTTCCTGGGGAAGTGGTGCATTCTGGGAGATGCCAGGTAATGCTGATAGTGCTGTGGAAGCTGCTGGAGCTGATACTGGTGGTGGGAGAGTCCTGCATCCACACTCAGGTCCCTACAGGGAAAGAGAGAGAGAGAGAGGGATAGGGAGAGAGGGAGAGCGAGAGAGCGAGAGAGGGAGAGAGGGAGAGAGGGAGAGAGGGAGAGAGGGAGAGAGAGGTTAGAGTACCCTGTGTGACAAGTTTGTATCACTGTACACACACACACACAGCATCCTAAAAAATACACACACCTAAGTAGACAGACAGACATCTAAACCTCACAGCTTGGCCCAGCTGGCATGACAGCCAGCCAGCCAGCCGCTCATCTCCACAGGCACCTGGGCTAATCTCCCTCTGCCACTCACCAGTCTGTGCCCTCTGCCAGGTAGCGAGGCTGCTGCGTGGTGATTGGCTGGGGGACGTGGAGGGGCGGGGAATATTCGTAGCCTGAACGTAGCCTGTGAGGGTTCAGAGGAAGGCGCTCCTGTGTTCTTCTGCTGGGAGGAACCATGAAGACATGAGTATACCTGCAGACGGATCTACATCCATATACTCCAGTGGTTTAGTGGTTTAGTGTGTTTGTGAGTAAGTGTTCTAGTTTGCCTTGCCACCCCATAATCAATCTCCCACGACATAAGCACGCTGGTGTATGTACAGTGAGTGAGAGTGAGAGAGAGAAAGAGAGGGAGTGAGAGAGAGAGTGAGAGAGAGTGACTGGGTTGTACCTGGAGTGTGGGAGGATCCGGCGATGCTGGGCCTCCAGTAGCTGTTGCTGGATGAGGTATTGCTGGTGTAAGGCCTGAGGTAGGAAGGGGGGAGCTGGCACATCCTGGAACTGAGGGGGAGCTGGCAGGGCAGTGAGGGGCGGGTGATGGGCCGGGGCCAGGTGAGGGGCCAGGGGGCCGGGCTGGGGGGGCTGGTTGTGGTTGGCTGCGTGTCCTAGGGGAAATTCCCCTGGGAGGGGGGCCTGGGTGGCCCCCAGGTGAAAGTGTCGGCAGGAGGTAGCATGGCTGTGCTGATGCCTAGTGAAGTGTGCCCCTGGGGGAGAGATTAACACACACAGCCAATCAGCACAGCGCAAGGGTAACCACCGGCCAATCAGAAACTGACAGTGAACATACTCCAGCCAATCAGACAGGGATAAGGAACACAATCAGACACAATCAGACACAATGGGATCAATGAAATGGGAATCACTTTCAGACAGAATCAGATGGAAGAAAACTAATAACACAGAGCAAGCAAGGAGACACATTCATGAACCAGCCTCACACAAGAAACATTTCACTCAAGTCAGAGCAATCATTCACATAGAGAGAACAGAAAAAGTGACCTCACCCAGGAAGAGAACACACACACATGGTGAAAGCAGATGGGAGTAACACGACCCCTCCCCCCCCCCAACCAAAGAGTGACCTCTGACCCCTCCCCAGGCTGGAGCCAACTGTCCAGCGCGTGTTCTGCAGCGCTCCATGTTCAGTGGGAGTGGGGAGTCACTAGACAGAGGACGGCCTTTGTCTCCATCTGATGACTGACTTTTTAAATATTAAAAGTATTTACTTCTAAATACTGAGATGGGCTTATGTGCTTACATGTCAGCTTTCTTCTACAGAAATTGTCTGAAGGCTTCAATTATATTTAATATATTTATACATTTTATTAAACTATATTATAAATAATCATAGAAAAATAACATACATGATTAAATGTATCTGTAGTAGTAAACCGTAGGGTCTTAGGGTACACATGGAGGGTTTAAAGTTGACTACTAGATGGTCAACCCACATACAGTAGACTATGTATATTTGACCACTTGCTGTGTAAGTATTGACTGAAGTATTGACCCCCTTCAGTGTCAATTGAACCCCCTACAGCTGATTGGCGATAGTACTTGGTGAAGTGCTTGTGTGATAGGTCACTGTGGTGGAGATGCCTTCCCAGTACTCTCTCATTTCAGCCTCTCTTAGTACTATTTCTGTAGCTTGATATTCGGAGGATCAGCAAATAATTCCGCCATGTTGGAAGACTCTTCTTAGCTAATCCAGCCTCCATCTCAGAATGCCTGGGACATTCCACCCCCCACCCCGCGTGAAAATGACGAAGAGGGGGAGGAATAAAGGGAGATGAGGGGGGGTGGAGGAGACCGGAGGGGGAGGGTGAAGAGAAAATAAATTATGAAAAATAGCTGAGAGAGGGAATAAACGAAAGATAGGGAGAGCCAGACATGACAGGAGGAGGAAGAGGAGGAGAAGAGGAAGAGAAGAGGAGGAGGAAGTGACAACAGCCTTGGAGGGTCTGCTTGGACTTTGTGCTGATTCAGCAAGCCTCTGGACTGCAGCCAAACAATCAATATCCATTACGCCCAGAGGTAGTAGGAAGGAGGAAAGGAGGAAGAGGAAGAAGGGGATGAGTGGGGGCGCTGGAGGGGCAGGCAGCTGCTACTTCAGCCCCCCGAACGTTCCCCCGAACCGCCTGAGACTTGGAACAGACACCAGAGTTGGTGGCGGGGGGTGGGGGGGAGACCGGCAGACATGTGTCTCCCATGTGAAAGACAGGACCAGGCTTTGGTGGCTGTATCCGTCTGAAACAGGCAGGCCCACATGCAGGGTCCAGATTCTCAGGTGTCCCGAACTGTTCCTCAGCTGAGTCTCTGGCCCAGCCTGAGTTGTAGCAGGACCCTCGACCAGCATGACAAAGACGCCTTCGGAATGTCTATCAAAATGCAACTCTAATTTAAGCCTGTGACAAGTGAGAGTGAAGATATTTCGATCGGTTGAATGTCCCGAGGTAAATTTAGCGCTAGCTGTATGAACGGTCGCAGTAGGCCTACATACTTGATGGAATACGTCACAGCTACCGAGGAGGTTGTTTAGGGTCAAATCCATTTTCTCAAATATGTTTTATTCTAGTTTATCCATGTCTAATTCTGTAGCAGCATACATGACTATTCTGTAATAAGAGAGAAGAGGAGAAAAGAGAAGTGAGGGAGAGAGAGAGAAATGACATAAGCGAGAGAGAAGTGGAAGAGAGACCTAGCGTGGCCATATTTGCATGGTTTTTCTCTGCTACATTAGACCTAGCCTTGGGATGTGGGAAGTCAGTGAACCTTGGAGCTGTGTGGAGACGGGAGAGATGTCGGGCTGGAGAAGTAGAGCAGAAAAGGTAGATTGGTCTGTGGGCCTCGCTTGCCCCCCCCCTCCACTCCTCTGTTCCCATCAACAACAAGGGTTCCAATAAACATTTAGTCATCTACTGGTTTCTATGTAGAATGATATTGAGCGCATAACCTACCGTGTGTCAACCACTGAATTTAAATGGAAATTTGAGTTTATTATGCAAATCCAGGGTTGCAAGCACAATCTGTGAATACCTATTTACTTCGTGCCTTGAGAATTAGATCAATATTTGACATGTAGGTACGGCTATTGGATGAATGTTAATTCAAGAGGGCATCTTGTTTCACAAGGGTCCAGCCTAGTCTACATTTAGTCATTTAGCAGACGCTCTTATCCAGAGCGCGTCTACTGTAGTCTTCCGCTATTTCTTATTGTTGTTGACGCATCGAGTATGGAAACCCAATTTTAAAATGTCAATTCTAATAAGCCAATGTAATAAACCTAAATAAAGTCATTATTGTGTGATAGCCCAATGAATAGCAGGAACCAATGGAGGATAAACACAGACTGTTAGTCATGACTTTCATCATTTGGGCTCAGGGCATTAATATTTGACATGCTGCACCACTCTTAAGACAGCTGGACTGGTGTACATCTCTGAATTTTACTTACTAAGTGTATGTTTGTCTGTCTGCTTGCAGATTCTCTCTGTCTGCTCGAAGCCTGTGTCTGAGTACTGACCGTAAATCTCCTGACTGGTGCCCCCCCCCAGCTTCCCCCTGCCTCTCCCTCTCTGCCTCCCCCTCTCTCCCCCCCCCCCCTCTCTCTCTCTGCGCCATCGCCCCCTCCCCCACCGCACGGCTGCTGCGGCATGGCGCCCTGCCTTGAGTGACAGCCCCTCTAAGCCCCGCCCCCCCGTGACTGCAGTAGTCTGACGTCCATCCGGGTCCCTCTCTCCCTCTCCCCCTCGACTTCCCCCCTCCTCCCCCTCTCTCCCCCTCCCTCCACCCAATCTCTTCTCTGCAGCTTAATAATCACTGCTGCTTCCTCTCCAATATAATCCCCCACCCGCCCCCCGCTACGTCTGCCTGCCCAGCCATGGAGGCTAGGAGAGCTGCCAGGGAACACCAGCGCAGTATCAGTTAGCCCAGCCCGGCGGCTCGGACGCAGCCTCTCTGCACCTCTCCACGCTTTCCGATGGAGCGGAGAGGGGGAGAGAGGCCCCTTTTCTAGCAGTGTAGTTGCTGTACACCCTGTATCAAATGTGCAGCTTAGGGAGGGGGCGGCACAGGATGTGCCCATTCTTTTATACGACACCACTGGACCAAGTGTTCCAGCCATCATGCACTGTCAGGGTGAGTTGATGGAACAGTCAGCTACTTGGTATTCTACAGGCTTTACCAGGACAAGATAGTGGTCAAGGTGATTAATACCCGGCCACGTTCGGCCAGTATCTTACACCCATCAACCTCATGACACCCTGTCGATGTAAAAAGAACCCTGTCTAATAGCGGACTTTATGTGCCACATTAATGTATGATATAATTAGGCCTTCTGCCATTGAAGCCAATTAGGCTGCCTTACACAATAGCTTTGAAAGAGCTTTTCTCTCAAACGGTTCCCCACCCTCCGAGTTTGCGTTCTCTGTGTTTCCAAAAGAAGCTGACGAGTCTATTATGAGGACGGCTAAAAAAGACATGCATCCACTGACGTGAACAGAAAGTAGGGGTTGGGCTAAAAGCCCGGTTCCTAATCGGAGGATGACCTTTATCACATTCCCCCGGGAGGAGGCCCACAGCCCTGCCCTCAGAGCATTCATCTCACCAACATCCCCGTCACGGCCAGCACGTAGACATGAGTCTTCTATGTCACGTATGAAGACTCCTGGGTGATCGCTACCAGAAACGTGGCTTGATAACAGGAGCTAGGCTCTCAGCAAGCACACTGTGCTCTGTCCCCCCCCCCCCCCCCCCCTCAAGAAATTGATATTGTCGATTTGAATTCTTTATTTTGTTTGCCTAGGCTGTATCGTTAATGGAGCCCTTCCAAAAGCTGGGCTGCTTCTGTGATGTGTGCAGGCTGTGTTCAAGAACACCAGAGCAGAAGGAAGTGGCGTCACCCTCGCAGCATTGGGACCAGACTGAGATCAGTGTGCAATGTGTGATGGCGATCAGAAGGGTTTTCAAGGTGCATCATTCCTGCTTCAGGGAGAGAAAAAGAAAATTCAAATCGTAAAAAAGGAGCCAAATCTCCCAGCCACGCAGGTCACGGATCTATAAAAAGACAGTCAAATGTCATTATTGGGCAAACGAATCAAGAGCCAATTGGTCAGTAAGGATAACGTTGTTGCGGAATATTAAACGCTGGGGGGGGGGGGGGGGGGGTAAGCACTTTGGAGACAACCGATCGCTAAAGGAGGGCCGAGACTGGCAGGTGGATGAGAGGAGGGAGGGAGTGGACGGTATCTCACTAAGACATCCACTGAACTACAAGAACCAAGAGGAGTGAGACACAGATGGAGTATGTACTGACGGAGGGGGGGGGGGGGGGGGGAGGGAGTGAGAGAGTATGGAGCCTTGTCTGCATGTCTCAGTCAGAACTGTGCGTTTTCACAGTGGTGGGCCCCGAGAATTTTGGCCATCTCTAATTCTGAGAAATACACCTTGAAGTGCCTCCACAAGAGAGCTGAGAGATGAGAGCACAGAGAGAGGAGGAGGAGGAGGGGCTGAGACTGCCTCAGTGACAGGGAGGGAGGGAGGGGGGAGGGGGTACACACACATGAAAATCAGCAAAAAGCACACTGAAGGTTAGGAAAAATACTACAGTCTTTATTGGAAAATATTAGTGTATGTGGCACTGTGCGATAATAGTAATAATAATCATAAGAATTTCATGCAAATAAAGACATAAGGCAAGGCTTGACCATGCTCTGTAGGGTTAACAGAACAGAAGCAGCATCCAATGAGTAGATGTGTATGCTAGAGCACAGTTCAGTACAGCAGGGACAACTCTCTACACAAAGATCAACATTGGAATCTGCTGTTCGCTAAACGTGTAGGTCAAAATTGAAAATCAAAAGAATTGGAAAATAAAATGATCATGCATTAGGATTCTAATACAAAGAACGTAAGGTAGAGAGATAGAGAACCACAACCAAAGAATAAAGACATTTCTGAGACTCTAAAAAGGTTGTACTACAGCAGTGCAAGGTTATACACATCCCTGTAAAATGGATAGCATTCTGGCATTGTGCATTTAGACTGACAGCGTTTGGGGGGGGGGGGGAGTTGGGCATGGTAGTGGTGGACCACAAAAGGGAATTTTAATCGGTGGGTTTAGTTAAGTCTCACCGATTTGCTAAACAGGGTTCATTTAATTACCCGGAACAAAGGTTTATAAACATAAATAGGATTATGGCCAGCTTTCCAGACAGTAGAACAGGTGCAGCTGACCATGGGAGGTGGGAATTTACAAATCATTTGGGAAATAGCAGCATGCTAATATGCTATGCCGTTTATTGTCGTTATCAGCCAATTGGTTAATAGTTGTTAGGGATGATTGAATTTGTATATGGGTGTGGGCTGGGAATGAATGTATGCTTGTGAGAGGTCACACAAGTACAGGGTCTGAATTTGGATGTACAGTACGCTGGTACAATGCATCTTTGGAAAGGGAATGGAGAAGGACTATTAAGGAGTTCGATCAAGCTTGGCTATAATCGAATCAGGACAAAATGTATCCACTTTACAGAAATTTACAGCAGAATGTAGTCTAACCACACTGAATGGGGAAAATCACAATGACATTTTTGTAGTAAAATCTAAATGCTACAATGGGTTATTTACTAAAGAGCAACATGACAGTTTAAATAAAACACAAACTGTTTTCTATAAGAAGGTGTTATTCTTTAGTCAGTTACACAGAAGGATACGGTATGAGAGGGAACTTGTTTTTAAATGCCAATGTCGTCTTCAGATGAATAGAGAAAATGAGGAAGAAGGGGTTCACAATACAGCTAGATGCAGCGAACAGGCAGAGGCTACGGCAGACAGCAGCAGGATGATCATTAGCTACACAATGGAGGGGGACAAAGGTCTGAGAAATGCGGAATGTGGAGCCAGCCTCGATACTATGAAACAGGAAAAAAGAACACAAATAAAAGCACAATGAAATCATTGGTGCTACTGCATGTCTTCTTTTGTTTTGTTTTTTAAGTGCAGGTCATACTATTATTACATAATCAGCACAGATAGCCTACTGCATGGAGAATGTTTGGTCTATTTGGGATACTTATGTGATTGTGATTCCGATCCAGCAAAATGTCAGTAAATGTTCTATTTCCAAGTAGAATTATTGAAAACATCGTATGTTTGTCTTATGGTGGAGAGGCCTTTCAGCACGTTTAGGGTGGGTTTAACCATTAGGCAAAATTGCGATGCTTTACGCCGATCGTAAGCCATTCATCTCACATGAGAATATTCCGACTCCCACATTGCTTAAGTGCCCATGTGTACCAATCACTTGTGGACTCAACACTGGCGTTCATAAATTGCCTGATTTCATAATTAATAGCAGTACTTCGTCTATAAGCAAACTACATTTAGTGTCGGGTAATTGTTTCAACAAAGGCTCGTTGATGATAGCATCCCCGCCATACAAAGCGGGTAAACAATCCTTGCATCATGTTGGTGTTCGCTCACCAGCTGCTTGGGCAGAAATACACAATAGCACAGCCAGATCAGAGATAAATTCCCCGTAACACTAGTGAGCTACATCACGTAGCTATACCGTAGCTAGCTATCTACAGTAGCGTAACAAATGAAATCTATCGTTCATAATTTTGAAGAGCTTGCACCGAAGGCTGGTTGTTGCTACCGTTAGTACTGTAGCCAAACATCGGCCACTGACTGGCTATAGATAGTACAAGCTACCGCTAACTATTTAGCTAGTATAGGCAGTGGCTAACAGCTTATTGCCAGCTAGCCAGCTTGAGTGACAGGATGGCTGGTCAATATGACTGACAACGCAAGGAATTTGAGTACCTCAATAATAAATACTCATTAGCTAGCGACGTGTGTCTACATGATGAGAACAATAACTAGCTAGCTAACAATCTTTACTGAAACCCCGATTGTAACATGGCAATATTCTCCAACTAACAGGATCGTTTGTTTGCTGCCGTCTAACGTTAGCGTAGCAAGCTTGACTGGCTAGTTAGCTAGCTAAACGGAAACGCACAGCCTCAAATGACAGCTGCTTGGCACAGCCAACGTTAGCTACTGTAGCAAGCAATATTTACGTAACCGTCCGGAGACTCGGACAAGAACATGAAAATGTGTTAGAATAAAAAGATAACCATACCTCTATTTCTAACAGAGCCAAAGACGGGAAGAACCAAATATCCGACATGTACCAACACCATCCTGGGTCCTTTGTTGTAGCAGTAGCCTGCGAGACAGATGGTCCATGGAAATGGTCCCTTCCAATCCTTGCACATTCAACTGCACACGCAGTGCTCTCAGCTGCCTCGCAGACAAAGACAGAATGAACCAATCAATGAATACCTCGGCCAAAGACCTTCTTCCTGTGGCACCCAGTAAAGCCAATCAGATCTGGGTATAGGGCTACGAGTCTTTTCTGAATTACAAAGAGGTAGTGGAGATGTCAGTAAAAATGTGTCAAATGGTCATCATATTTTCGTTTGGGTTTTGTACTTTTACAAATATGCAGCTTGTTATTGTGTCAACACGTGACATTTGACCTATGTGAATGATAATAATAATAGATAAAATATCCATACTATATCGGTTGTAGTCTATATACAAGCAGCTTTGTAGAGCTTTCACTACCATTATTAAAGAGTCGGGTCTGGCATTGGAACAGATGGGTAGGGGAGGTGGACGGGGGAGGGGAGGTGGTCACGAAAATCCAACCCCATATGCCACTCTTCTCACCACAACGCAAAGGATTGCACCAGCCTCAAACCCACCAGCATGAGTTTCTGGTCTCTCACACAAAGACCCCCAGAGCTCTTCTTCTCCAGCAGCGCTGGTCTATTGTCTACGGAGACAAGGAACACACTGCTGCATCTGGTATAACCTCACCTCAACCTTACACTGTCAATTCAACTTTATACTCTCTCAATTCATGTTACTGCCTATAGTCCTATTCCCACTATCAAACTGACCCTGCCGTTGAAGTACGACTACATTAACCCCCGTCATCACAAGACAACTGAGTCGATGGGTTTTAAAATTGGATTAGAAACTGAAGAAAAAAACCACAGGGCACATGCAGACAGACATGTATAGATTATTGTACAGAAATGAGGAATACAGTGACATGTACGGAATATCTATCAAAACATGGCCCTCTGGTGGTGGAGTCAGCACTTGGTAGTCATGTGTAGTAGGCTGTCGTGTGTATTAGTGCTTTGGTCGCGCGTTACAAAATCAACAGAATCTCAACAATATTCTCCAAAAATCACAACATATAATTTTGTTTAACCATTTCTTTTCATGAATAATGAAAAATGTATAGACATTCAAGCAGACTGGAACCAGTGGTGCCCATGGGAATTAGCATACAGCTGAAGACCTATGCAGGGGAAAAGAGAAAGACTCCGGGGTTGGGGTTAGAGCAGGCAGATTGTCATGGCCTCAGGGATCTCATTGTGCTCTCAATTGGAGCCAACACATCACCCTAGTGGCAGGTGCCTCACCCACAACCTCTGACCTTTTCTCTTTGTGGTTGAGGGGGTCATATTGTTTATGGGTAGGAGAGTTGTCTAGACTAGCTGGCCACAGGGCAGAGCGAGACAATGAGAGATCTAACCCCCAACCCCCCTCAGCAGCGCACAGGCACATACTTATACACCGTCTTGCTCACACACACACACGGTTATGCACTTTTATAATACCAACACCACCTGCGAAGTTAGGGGTCACTATGTGCTAATCTCACTGATCTCATAGCAAACGATAACACTAGTAGTCATATGGCACTTGAGTGAAGTAGATGAAATAAAACACAACACACTCATACTTTAAATAATACTTTATTTCGTTTTTTAAAATAGTTTCCTTTTGTTCTACATACATATATTTTCAAGAAGTCAGGGTCTTGCAGAAGCAACAAAAAATATCAACACATCTTTTTGTTAATTTAAAATACTGACAGTAAATGAAAATAACGGAACAAAAAAAGATTACATTAATGTGGGAGAATATTGATATTTGACTTGTAATGTAACAAATGGTATGTGCAACCATATTCAGGCATTTCTGCCATTATTTCTCACAGAAAGCAAACCACTGAACCCAAGGCATGAGCGAATGTTTCTCCTAACAGACATAATAATAATAATCATGATGAGAAGCTACAAAACATGAATGGTTTTAGCAGGTTTGCATGCAAGGAGGTCTGAAATCCTAACCTACATTTCAGTGCTAGCTGAAAACAGCAGAAAGGAACTGGCCAGTGAGGAACCAAAAACAGTGATGGTGATGAAGTTCAAAGTAACTATGATGTCATGGTAAAGCACCCCTGTGTATACTCAGACAGGGAGCAATGACGTTAAAACATCAAATTTGAAATGAAATTCATATACCCATCACAAAAGAATTCGGTTTAAAAAACATACAAGAGCTGAAAATATATTTTGTACGTGAAAAGGAAAAGATAAATGGTTAGTTGACCAAAGGTTTAACTAAATATCACGTCTCTATGTTGTTCTGGTCTTTCATCGACTAAGTTCCACGAGGCTTTGGTGGAGATCCTGGAGGAAGGGGCTTTTCTCTTCCCATGACAAGCAGGACCTAGATGACACGCTTCATCAAGCCAGCCAACGACAGATGAAGTTTTATGCAGTTAAACAGGACTGATGTGTAAATTCAGATCATGGATACAACTAGACAGGCTTGTCTCCAGTCTCATTAGGCATGAGAACATGGGTGAGACCACATAGAGGGAGGACAAGAAAGAGAAGATGAGAAATACGGAGGGGCGGAGGGCGTGGGGGAAAAAGCCCTGAGGTTCAGGGGGAAAACAGCTCATACATTAAAATATATTTTCTTTCTACACAATAAAAGGCCCCCAAACGGCCACAACTCATCAGTACTTTCCTTTTTGCCTATTTACTAAATTCACATCTAATATTAAAATATCTCTTGAAGGGACGACCCAAAAATCAGCCGTCTTGAAGTTCTTTTTTTTTTTTAAGATAAAAGAATATACATAATTCTGAAAGAAAATAGTGCACATTCCAAGGTTATTCAGGCCATCTTGCTTTGCAATGTTCAATGGAAGATGAATTTCATCGGTTGTCATCAAGGGGTCCCAAGAGGTTTGGAAGGGGGGTGTTGGGGGTGGTCGTCAACAAAGACACATGACAGACACACGCATACACTAACCAGGAGAGTGCCTGTCTGCACCACAGGGGTCTGACAGTACATTCACTGACCGCCAACACCTGGGACACTCGCAGTCTCTCCATGGTCGCCCTGGACCTGTTCACAATGCCACAATCATCCCTATTCCCTAGACGCTTGTTTGGATTGTGAAAGATTTGAATGTGTAAACATAAGCAAGATTACATACTCCCCTTAGATGGACAGAAATCCTCAAGTAGCCAAGAGAACAGGGAGTAAACACTAGGGAATGGGTGGTTTAGTGTCTAGGGAACAAAAATGTGATTGTTGTGTTTTGAAGACGTCCACAGATGGCTCTGTGAACAGCAACCATGTATTTGAGTGATGGGACATTATCTTAACTCTGGAACACACTGCTGGGATGGACACACTACAGGGCTGGAGAATATTCCCTCTAACCACTCAGACAGGTTCACTGGACAACAGTTCCTCTCACTGCATTTTGCGTCAGAAGAAGACAAATGCTAATCCAGCTCGACACTGTGAGGAACGCCAAAAAATAACAATGATTAAAGCAGTACACACAGTTTGAGTCTGGGTTGTGGAGACTTTAAAATTTACCATCATTTTTTTCTCTTCTCTTTTCTCTCCAAAAGCCAACGTTTCCCTTCAGAAGAGGGATCAGGTCAGGTCAGCTGTCATACCTTTCTTAAGTGCTGAGGGGGTACATTAGTGCTGAGCGTATCCCGTTCGGTCTTGACAGTAGGCGAGTGGTGCACTCGGGGAGGAGGAAGTCAGGCAAGAGGAGCCTTCTGGGTCGGGAGGAAGGCCGCCAGGCTGAGATGAGGCTGCCAGGAGGTCTGTAGTGTAGCATGCTGTTAGCAGCAGCACTGACGGGCAACAGGAGTCACTGGTCCTGCCCCACACACGCACAGCAGCGCCTAGCCTGGTATGTCACACAGCAGCCTGGCCAATCACACAAGCAGCCTGGCTAATCACAGAGGCAGCCTGGCCAATCACACAGCAGCCTGGCCTATCACACTGACCGGGGGATCGCATGGCTCTCGTTTGGTTTCAAAAGACTGTAAGCCACTGGCGAGATCAGGTTAGTTCTACCAGGCTAACCGCCATACTGTATAGTACACACTGCTGTCATAGTCCTCAAGGGTGTGGATGAGGTACTCAAAAGGGGTGGTGTGTGTGTGTGTGTGTGGGGGGGGGTAGTATTGCTATGGTTTTTGTAAAACACCCTTTGTATCTATCTGTTTTCCACTTGTCCTGCTCTAGTTCATTTTCATATAGACATCCCCCCCCCTTTCGCTTAAAGACCCCAACCAGGGAATTGTCGTAATCACATGAGTAAAAATGGCTTTGATACACCAAGATTGTAAATTAGGTTAAAAACAAATAGCACTCAGAAGCAGAAAGAGTCCACGTTTCACAGGGTTATGGGTGTGGCCAACAACACCTGGAGGGAGGAGGAGGGGTTGATACGCAGGCCACATTCTACATCAACTACTTAGCCCTACACCCTTCTTCACCCTTCTGGAGAGCAGGGGGATTAGACAGGTGTAAGTAACCCAATAGGCAGAACCCTCAACCCGGCCCCTTACTGGCCATGTCTTTCTGCCACCATATATCTTTTCCCTGTCTGATAAATATCTCTCCGACCACAGGAGTGTGGGCCTGAGAGGGGTGGTGGTGGGGGAGTGCAGAGGAGAGGCAGGGGAGGAAGAAGGGGAGCAGAGCGGAGGGTCTTCAGTGTACAAGTTGTTCAGAGTAGGTATTTGTGTCGGGTGTCCTCGTCCAGGGTGAGGTCCACGACCTCCGGGGGGGACACCCAGTTGGGCTGTGGGGACATGGTAGTCCAGAGCTGGCCCTGCCGGCCACTGCTGTAGGGCTCCACGGAGTTTGGTGTCCAGGAGGACAGGCTCTGGATCACCCCTCCTCTGGGATGGGCGCATCTGGGAAAACATCATGAATACCATCCACCGTTAATAACATCTCACTCGGTATTACAAAAACCCAGTAATCAAATCTTACAGTCCAGCTCCGTAGGCCTTTTAGACGGGCGCGCACACCGACCTTGAGTTCTCTTGCACCCCGACTATCTCCACCTCACTGTCGGAAGAGGCCAACTCCATCTGGCCCTTGTGCTGGGCGGGCTCCCTGTGGGCCAGCTCTGCCTCAATGTGGCCTGGAACACACACAGCATGGCCAAACACACACACACACACACACATCACCCATGAAAGAGAGCATGGACACAGAGAGCTGTATACCCCCAGTGGAACACACAGAAACAGCAGTGGAACGAGGGATGGGGAAACGAGGAGCATCAAACAATGGAGACGTCTGACAGTGAACGACTGTCTGGACGGGATATCTGGGGGCCGGATCCTAAGCGAGGTTATTATACGAGGAGCGACACACAACAACAGAGGACACAGTGTTTCAAATGGATTCAGTGCCGACAAGCTCCCGAGGCCTCTCCAGGCTCGCTCAGCTGCAGTGGCACAGCAAAACACCAGGCGGCTTTCCTGCCAGGCGGAGGACACGATTGGTTCACCGTGGGGTTGGAGGGGATTACCTGGGAGAGAGTGGAGCGCTCTTATACACCCCATAGGGCGCCTGGCTGCCATCTCCTGGTCCCTGAGGGGTTTTACATCCTGCCTTATCACCGTGGTCCGGACAGTCCCCACATTCACACTCTCCAGGTTAGAATCAGTGTCTGAAATATCATAGTGGCCCTCTACTGGAGGCCCGTCTGCAGAGGACACACACACACACACACACACACACACACACACAACTGCATTATTCAAATGAGGTCGCACAGATGGCCTTGACTGGGGCTCAGTGTCCTCTCTGTATTAGACGATGTTTCACTGTAGCTGCCTCTTCTGTGCAGTGTCATTGGGGCTAGTCTCCCCTATTGAAATGAATGCTCTTGCAAATGAGTAGAAACACGCTGCTCTTGGTAGTTTAATTAGGTCTGTGTGTTTATAATGTACTAGTCGCCCATGTCGTTAGGGGCTGAACTTTGCTTTGGCGCCACCACCACCACCACCACCACCACAAACCAACCAGCAAGATCTTACCTAGGCGTTTCAAAAATTAAACAGACTTCATTCTGGCCAGTAAAAAAAAAAAAGTGTTACCTTTCGCCCTATTCAACTTTGTTCCCATGATTTCAGCTTTATTTGACATGTTTACAAAGTTGGCCTGTGCAATGTTTAGGATAAGGTACACGCATGGGGGACACCATTGAAGTCTCCTGAGAATTATTTTCCGTGCACACAAATTGTACCACAAGACAGTTTTTTAGGTCTCCGTTTTAATGCTTTTCAAATAACAGCCATTCTCAAACAAATCAACTCCCACTGGAAGCAATCGTTACAAAAATAGTCAACAGAAGGTCATCTTCTACTGCGAATACAATAAGGCAAGTCAATGCAGATGCAGCAGTAGTTGGACGACCAGGAAATCAAAAATACATGTCAAAATGCAGAACTAGACTTGACCTTGGCCTGTATTTAGCCTGTAAGAGTCCTAGCTGACTGTCATGTCAACTCCCTGGTAGAAGGGGGGGGGGGGGGGGGGGGGAGGTGTGCTTTGAGTGTGTGGTTCCGTTCCAAACAAACCCCTAAGCCCTAGAAATGTTTCCTCTCTGCATTCAGACATGCACAGGAGTGTAGGGTGTCGACTGAATGGTCCTGGGGGTGTATTGGGAATGAGGCCCCTGTCTGTAGTACCCTACAGGGCAATCTCTAGGGAGGGTGACACACACACACTCCAGCCCAAAGACTGAGCACATGTCTGAGGTAACCTGGACAGCGTGTGACAGAAAAGGGGGGGGGGGAGCAGTGCATTGTGGGAAGGAGTCAAGGCAGAGTCAACAGGGTGGATGGCACTGACCGCGGTCACCTATGTTATCGCAGACGCCAACTACTTCCCAGAGTGAGCTGGTGAAGATACAAAAGACCACGTATGAACCAAGAGTATCTCTTTGGTAAACATCAAGCCTGTCCTCTATGGGAAATTCGAATGATTCAAAAGGAGAAACATAACTCGACTGTCGTACAGCATTCTCTTTTGTGAGCAACGGGCAGAAAGATGAAGCATTACTACAGTTATGAGAGGGACATGATCATCTCAATCAAACAAAAATGGAAGACCGCTATATCTAGGATACTGTAATGCAACACTTGAAAACAGGCAGAGATCTTTTATTTTTTTATTTTTAAATAAAAATAAATCAGAGCTATGCTCCACTGAGCTAAACATGGAAGCAGTTTTCATACATTGTTGAAATTCGACAGAAAGGGAACGAGAGACGCAGAAGACCGAGAAGATCCTGAAGGCATCAAACGAACAGAAGAAATGTGATGCAGCTGACCCGCTGGGCCAGGAACACCAGCACAGATAGAACCGCCTGCCTTGCACGCGTGCTCATGGAAAATGTCTCTCAGTTTGCTATTAGGCTATACCAATATTTACACAACTATCAGGTAGACCACATGCAGAGAAGATAACTTGATGTCGTGACGTAGTAGTACAGAATTGAAATCTTTAAAAAGAAAAAAAGAGACAAGAGAAACAAAACTTCCAGGTCTGCGGGTCTGGTCTGTATACGGAGCAGTACATTTTCATCCAACGTATAGAACTTTCTGGACATTCCACCGCTGGGCTATCCTGCACCTTGTTCCCCCCCTGTTGGCCAGGTCCTGGGTTTATAACCTAGGTAGTATGGTGAAGGTCAGATTCTGCAACACCCCATGCCTCCTATCTATCTAAAGCTAGCTGGAGGGAGGGGTGGGCTCTCGACCCCTCATGAACAGAACCAAAGAAAGGACACTTTTTCCACCCGCTCGGTTTCAGTGAACTGGTAAACATTAGCTAGACAACATGCGCTGTATAGGCCAGTCTGTTCTATTGGCGCACCAACTCAGTCGTATTGGTGTAAGACCTGGTTTCAGTTCGATAGGGAAGGTACTAAACAATTCAAATAGGCAGCATTTGCTTCAAGCACTGATGAGGCCACGGATACAGACTGTCGACCACGGCCCGTGAACTTGACCTTGAAGGTATTGAAGGACATTTGAGGCTCTTTATATTGCAGCTAATAGCCAGTACCAGTACAGCATGACAAGGCGGAAGCCATCTTGAGCCACACATGAACAGCCAGGTTTCCTTGATGATTTGTGCATCTCAGAACTGCATTAATACACACATGAAAAATCTAAATTGCCAATCATGGAAATAAAAAAAGGCAAGAAAAAGAATCACATTCTAAACATAGGCTAAAAGATGTTTTAAGTTTGACATCCAATCTGATTAAAGAAATTGTGTGGGTTAGGAATATTGCATTCAGAATACAATTAGCTATTTTCTATTAGTAGGCTACATGTTTGGTGTTAGTAAAGCTATGCCACCAAAATAAAGGTTATGAAAGATTTAACCAGTCTTTGATTCAGATTCAGATCCACTGGTTCCATCTGGTTTCTCAGGAGACACACAGCGGGTCAATGGCACAATGATTCCCCACCTACACAAGGCACATGCTATGAAGCAGCAGTCCCCTGCCTAGTGGCTGACTTGGGTGCTGTAATGCACATCTCTGGAACATGAGCTGTGTGTGTGTGTGTATGTGTGTGCGCGCGCGTGTGTGGGGAGGGGGGGGGTGGAGGCTGGTAAACATGTAAACTTTTGGAATCGGTCATACTGCAAGCAATACATTAAGAGCCCTGACTTAGAGAGGAAGTGTCAATGTCCCGTGTCATCTAGCCTGATGCTTTTTGTCAGATTGGAGGAATTAGCTTCATAGGTTGCCATAGAAACAAGTCTTTTGGCCTTGTTGACTGAATCAGTGAACTGTTTTCCCAAAAAAATCAACACAAAAATCCCAACATATTTGTATCTCACAGTGATTCACAGTGCCAGCAGATGTCCTGCACAGACCGGAGAGGAGTCCCATTTAACCAACTCCACCTCAATGAAGTTGACTGATTGTATGTCGGTTTGGCATCAAATACTATGTCTTTAAATAAACTCATACAAAATAAAAATCCTCATTAAAGCCGGGAACACCACGCCGTCGAGAACAGAGCCACCACAAAAGGCGGGCTGAGGACAGAGTAACCATGGTGAGAGATCTGCCCCCCCCCCCCGGTAGACTGGGAGGTCAGAACAGATCCACCACTGGGTGTTATGGTCGTGTAGGCAACGCTGTTCGAAAACCGGGATCCATTCGGAAAAACAGGAACACCCTACTAGAAGTCGTCCCTGTGAGACACCAACATCAAAAGACGACGTCAACAACAACAATAACGACGGCGACTGAGGAGACCTAAACGTTCAGCAGGGCGGGGTCGGACACGTCCAGGTTGCCGTTCGGAGTGGCCACTTCCGGCGAGAGGTTGTTGTTGTTGTTGAGGGGCACGGGCGTCAGGCTGGCGTTCTCCCGCGCCAACAGGTACGCCGTCATGGTCTCCTGCGACTCCGAGGACGGCAGGAAGGAGCTGGGCGGGGACGGGCGCGGCGCCCGGTGGCGGTGGTGGCGGCGGCGGCCCTCCCGGGGGTCGCTCGAGTGCTTGGACGAGTCGTCCTCCTCCTCCGAGTCGAGGCGCGTGAGCTTCTCCATCCACACGCGGAAGCGCTCCTCGGTCTGCCGCTGCATCACGGCGAAGCGCGTCATGGCCTCCTCCAGGACGCCGCCGATGCTGTTCCTGTCCCACGGGCCGCCGTCCAGCAGGCCGTGGACCTGAGCGCCCACTCCGGATCCCTCCGCACGGCTGAAGCCAGCTTTAAAGACATTGAGGCCAAGCCGTGAGAATAACACACAGAGGTAGCAGCAGGAGAAGAAACTTCATACTTGCATTGCTTGGAGGTGGACTTTTATTTTGTTTTGTGTTGTTTTGTTTTTTTGGGGGGGGGGGAGAGAGTAAAGAAAGAAATGACTTTTTTGGGGGGGAGGGGGGGGTTACGTGCGTGCAGATCGATTCTTGACATGCGGATGGACTAGGTCATGCAGTTGTAGCGGTCTGGTCTGTGTGCGGAGAATGCGGTAATGGTTGATATGGAGGTCTAGAGATCCAGTATGAAGGAGAACACTCTGCTGCAGGAGAGGCACACACGGCTGGGACTCGCACGACGCCTCTACTCAGTCTTAAGGCTTAAGAATGCACAGACTAATATTGCTTCATAAAACAGAGGAAGCTAATTAACTACAGCCCACACACACACGTCCACAACGTCAAACACACACTCCCCAAACGTACTTCCACAGGTTCCACTTGTTTAACAAATGAACTAGGACATTAGGCAAGTTTATCAAACTATTCATAGATCCGCACATAGGCTATAAGCGGCAGCTTCTCAAACAGATGTTGCTCTAACCAACCCATAGAGTTCCTACACCAGAACCTTCACATGACATCACAGCTGTGTCCACGAGACCCAGAATGAGAGCTGTGCCAACAACCAGAGAACCCGAGTAAGAGAAGAATCTAGAATGCCATCTTAAACTGTGAACAAATAGCCTAGGCTTCTGGGGCTATTTCAAAATGACAGTCTAGGGCTGATTCTGTTTGCCTTTCTATGCTGAGGTGAATTGGCCAAAAAACACACACACACACAGTCCCCACCCCTGTAAATGAAGAGCTCACACCTGAGACCAGGCCCGCATTACTAGGAAAGACCAGTCACCCGGGAGACAGTTCGGAACAAAGCTTTAAGGCTGAGGCGCAACAACAACAGCACGGCGCACAGGGACTCGAGTGACAATTACAGGCCGCAGAGACAAGATCAAAAGGATTTCCAGCCAATCTGGAAGGCAGGTGAAGGCAGGTGACATCCGCCCGGTCTGGGGACTGACTTTTAGCGAACAACTGGAAACCCCTGACAAACACAGAACTCGACGCGAGTCGGCGTCTAATTGGTACAAAGTGGAGATTAGCCTCTAGGGGTTGATCTCCATCCTGATCCCTGCGACCTTCCAGTGCATGCCACATATCTTATAGAGGTTATATCACCCTGTGACGGCTATACCATCGAGCAACTCCACACGAGTGAGCCTTGAGGCTACGGCCGCCCTCAATGTTAACACAACATTGGGAGCTCGCACAGCCTGAGCAGATCATATAACATGGACCCATTGTCTATTTACAGTTAATGCTGGAGGTGAAGAATGGCTGCACAGACCCGAACAACAAGACACGTGGAGAGCAGCCCATTGACGACGTTCACGACATGGTGTCTAGATACCCCACACATGCAAACGATGATTAAAAACATGTTTACTCACATACAGAACACTCAGTACAGGTGATTCAGGTGACCATGTGGTTATGATACACAATGGGTGTAACCTGCAGAGTCATGGTGAATGGAGACAAATGCGGTGTGACAGAAAATGATGGGACATTCAGTGTTTCAGCTATTAGGCTATCCATGTGAGGGGATGAACAAACATAAACCCAGAAGCACCTCTGTGTTGGTCTGGCATGTCAGCAGATTGACAACTGGTTATAACTCATGAAGTGTTCTTAATTAGTTCATCTCGAACCTTGTTGAGAGATGTCGGAAAGGTTCATAGTGACATGTGGGATGTGACTACAGGTACCAGTCAGTCAGAGTCCAGTGTGTGTATTTTGGATTTACTTGGCTACACGTAGCCACGCATGATGTCTGTTATAGTGGCTATAGTGGTGTTAGCTCAGTGCGTGTTCAATTATAGACTGCTAGTGTGTGTGTGTTTTCATGGGTGTGTGTGTGCATGGGCGTATGTGTTTGCATGGGTGTGTGTGTGTGTTTCAGGCTATTACCTGGGATGTCTGTGTTGATTGTCTTGCCAGCGGCAGCCTCGTCGTCCTCGTCGTCGGAGGTGCTGGTGCTGGAGTCACAGGTGAGGTCACTGTCGCTCGTACTGCTGTCCTGCAGCAGGTTGTACTTCTTCCTCGCCGCAGCCTCCCTCTTCTGCCTCAGCAGACGCATGCGCTCCTTGTGCTTCTGGCTCCGGTGACCTTTGACCTTTGCCAGACGCCCGTTGGTCTGCTTCTCCGGCCCGGCACCGGGGGCGACTGCCGCAGACGGATGACAGCGGTTCTTCTTTGCGGCCATTGTGTTGGGGGTAGACATCTCGCTTTCGGAGCGCGAGCGCCGAGACTTGCGCCCCCCCGACACGGCCACTGCCGTCTGGCCGCCTATTGCCATCCCCGGGTCGGCCCCACCGTCCCTAGTTCCCCCCTCCCTTCCTCCGTGCCCGGTGTCCGCTGCGTCCTCCCCCGAGGACAGCGTGTCTGAGTCGGCCAGGTGGCCGCTGGAGGAGGGGGACAGCATGCAGGGGTTGGAGGAGTCGCTCTCGTAGACCCGTCCAGTGGCAGGCTTTGTATCGCTGCCTGTGGACGCGTGCTGGGACTCCGGGGAGTCTCTGCGGAGCTCCTTCATCAGGCAGGGCATGGAGAGCAGGCCCGGCTCTCCTTCCGTCTGCAGGGGGCTGTCCAACTCCTTCTCCCCAGGCGGAGAGCTAGTGGTGGTCGTCGTCTCTGTTTTCAGTGTCTCGTCCTGCTCCCCTCTGACTGCGGCACCTGTGGACCCCTCTTCCGAAGGACACTCGGGGAGGATCTCAGAATCCAAATACTCCTCTGACTTCTCTGAGTCGGCCATCTTCATGCTAGTTGAGTGCAGAGCCCCACAGTCAGACTCTCATAGACGACTGTGCATGGACAGGAACTCAACTACAGCCTTAAAATAAAGAAAAAGTACCACTCAACCTTATTGTTATCTGGTAAACTGATCAAGAACTTAAATTAAATAATGTTTTCAATTGAGGCCATATGCAACCAGCCATATGCTTCATGTGAAACCTAGCTCTCTATTGCCACACTGCTATAGCTACTGTATACTGATAGCTTAGCTGGCTATTATAGTGTCACATTTAACTCCTAAACCATATGTTGGCCATTCCAAAATTCAATATGGGACGCTTTTCGTAACATCTCGATAACACAGACGGGGCCTCATCTATCATGTATGAACAACACGGGGGTGACCAAGGCCATCAACGTTCAGTCTCACCTCTACGGTCTACCATTGCATTACACTATGGGATTTGCGTTAGCTGGCTGCATTGCGAGCCTAGTAGTAGCTCATAGGTTCGTTACATCAAAAACGGTGGTTATTACGCGCAGCAACCCGATGATCATTAGACGAAAAGTGGATCATGTAATTTCTACTGTATTGTAATTTACTTGCAGTAACCTTATTTTACACAACCTACACGCCACTCTTAGTCACTCAATGGTATAGCACGGTACACCCCGGGCCGCCCAATAATACCTTAACGAATGCCCCTACTAGCCTTTCGGGCTAAAGTCGACCTACTACATTTCAGTTTAAGTGCGGTTGGTTTCCCTGCATACTAAATTTGAATATGTTTGCACATATAATATGCTGCTTCTGATACTTTAACTTGTCAGTCGATGGAACGGTAGAGCACCTGCGCCACTCGACACGAAGCGCTACCCACACAGCCTACTTGCCAGCTAATATTCCAGCTAGCGTTAACTACAGTACCTAGCTAGCTGCCAGACTGCTATCTAACCTAGTATTTAGCTATACACTGTGGTGTTAGCTGTGTACTGTCTGTAGTGTAAGCTACGCTCAGCAACAACTTACCGGGAATGTTATACTCTTGTTGTTCCAGTGTCCGACTTTTTTGACATCGTCATAAATTGTAACCCTAATTTAACATGCATAGGTAATACACACGTAATAAAGAACGTATAACTTGTGAAGTGGACCTTAGTCCACTTAAACCGTAGGATACGTTATTTTAGCTAGCTAGCTATTTCGCTAGCTATTTCAAAATGTCCCCATCAGCCGTTGTTCACATTAAAGTCTATGCGCCATATCCGTAGTGTGTGGGCGGCTGACTTTGAAGCTAGCGCCGCCGGTCGCAGTGGAGGAGTATGCAGGCTACGTGCTGAAGCAGTTGCCAGACTTCTACTGTGACTGTGTACTGCCATATATTCTCAATCGCATCAGTTAACTCAAACTCACATGCCTTACATAAAATCACATTAGGTTTCATACAAATCCTACGATTAGAGCTACACAAGTCTGCACAAGTAATCCACCAGAGACGTTTTCCTCCAACATCGTGGGTTTATTGTAAATAGGAAGGTGGAAAAAATAAAAATGTACGACAATGTAACAAACACAGAAACACGTTGCATTGTACAGTTCGACACAATGTCTCTAGTCCAGTTTTATTGGCTAAATATTATTCCTAAGTAGCCTACACATTTATGTTATTTATAACATTTGAAATGTATTCTTTGGTATGTATGGTCTAAACCTACTGCACCCAAGAATCCATGGTGAAGTGAGGGCCTGGATTGTACAGAAAGGGTAATCACTGAACCTACTTGTCCCATACAACCCATATTGCTGCAAGATTGTCACACATTTCGGCCCTGCCTTGTTTCCTCTGTCATCAAAGTGTTTGACAAAACATGTGAAGAAGAATACCAACAAACCCAATAGGTTTCCTTCTGACGGATGAATCTTGATAATGTTAACTATGTCACTTGTAAACAGGGACCATTGATACATTCAAGAAGGTCAATAACGAAATTATGGGAAACATAAAATAAGAATACTTTATTAGTCATGGGAAACATACATGGGGACATCAACATACACAAGCTTGAGTGTCCATTAGGTTTAATTTGCTTCAATAAGCATTTCAAAATTAAAAATCAACAGGCTTGTCATTACAAGGGTCTTCCTTTAGGTATGGACGCATTCATGAAGTCCACCTTCGCCTCGAGTTCAGCATCAATGGCAGCCTTGGATAAAAGGAAAAATAACTGTTAAAATGAGAATGTGAAGCACAAATCTAAAAGGGTGCCAGTCCCATAAAAATAAAAACACTTTAGAACACCTGGGGAAGAGTCATGAGAACAGGAAAAAACAACTATACAAAAACTCACCAATTCCCTCTTTGCCTCTTCAATCTTCACTTGTGCAAGAGAAAGGTTCTGCAGACAGAAACATGGCACAATTGATCTGAGTACACACTATATAAAATGTGTGTTTTGAATGTTCAAACATTCAAAGTTAAAAAACAACATACAGGGCTCAAGTCTCTATAAGGTTCCAGCTTCTTTGTCAAAGGCACAATTTCCTGTTTCAACGTGGCAACCTCCTGTAGGTAGGAAAGAGAGAATAATTACTTTTTGTAGTAACAGTTTTACTTCAAGTGTTGTTTAGTGTCTGCTATGTGTGAATACTGAGGCTTACCTCTGAAAGCTCCATCAGTGACTGGTGGGAGAGACGATTCTCCATGTGCCTCTTTGCAAGCTGATCCTGCAAGTGAAGATTCAAGAACATGGCAACATAATTGTAATGTAGCAACATGGCCATTTGTGTCATACTATGGCAATGACAGTTTTATAACATCAAAACAATGTGCTTAATACTACCTATGATATTGTATAATACTCCAATGTGAAATGCAGTTTGGGATTTTTAGGCTAAATGTGATACGGTATGTTGGGCTATTCACTGCACCAGTCCCAGGTGACCAAAGTATATTCATTCTTTAATTAACTAACCGCGGACATATTGTTCCGGAATGACAGATCTTTGGATTTTGCTTTCACAAAATCCATGTTCAGCAGCCTCTCCTCTGCCTTGGCGGACTCTATCGCCTGAGCATCCTTTGTTTTGTCAAGGTCCCTGGAGTTAGATAGAAATAGAATTGAACAACAGCGCTGACAATGTACCTTCTACAACTTGCTGATTAAGTGACGGTGACTATGAACCTTCAAAACAATGTTATTTTTCAAACAAGCATGTAAATGACAATATGAATCCTAACAGAAGTGAACTTACTCCTGTAAAGTCTTCCGTAGAACCAAAGTGTCTGCTAGTCTTTTCCTGACTGTTTTGAGCTCTCGGTCAAGTCTCCTGTCGTATTTCTCAGCTTCCAGGAGCTCGTTGGTCAAATTATTCATTGCAGGAATAAAGCTTCAGAGACAATGTTTTATGAGACAATGACATGTTTTTACAGACACTGCAAAAACGAACCAAGTAAACTCTCTATGAAAAAAAGTTAGTTGTGTATGTTGACTTGCAGACAGGCAGCACTGCAGAAATATTTTAACATCTGTTTACCTTCCGAGAGAAGTGTCTTTGATTCCAAGCACCATGGCACTGGACACCAAGACAGACAGATAGTCAGATGAAGGTTTTGACAAACTTCCCGCAGACAGGCCTACTCCTTGTAAAACAACATCCTGGAGATGGGTGGCTGTATAAAGATAAACACGTAGAACAAAATATTAAGGCAACATTTGAATGACGTGCTTGATGAGAATATTTACCTTACTACTTGGTACCAAGTACCAAATCAATACTTCTAGTCCTAATCTCACTTTGAATAAAATAACTCCTTGAAGTAGCCTTATTATGAGTAGGCTACATGTACCTCCACCTACCATCAGCCTGATATTCAGAGGCTTTCTGTTTGTGGTCCTCAATGAGCAAAGCTGTCTCGTTGCATCTTTTCTCACTTGCTACAGCGAGCTCGTATAGTATGTCCACAGTTCGTGTGTTGACCTCATATTGTGGAACCGGCTGATCTCCAAAGACTGAGCTGAGCCACTGGCTAACCTGAAAGGAGAAAGAAGAATTTACGCAACTAGATTGCTTACTGTAGACTGTTCAAGACACCACAAACACTGCACCGTCTTAGAGTGATTCAGGAGACGTTGAGTAACTGATAAATTAGTCTGTAATAAACTATAAAGCATACCAAAAAATCAAACCTTTTTGCTTTTTTCACACATTTCAACAAACTAACGAAGCAAAGAGTTTCAGGAGAACAAATTAGGTTTCAGGGTGTAATTTGAGTTCTGCGGATCTGATTGTTATGGTTTCGCGCCCCGTTCAATCTAGTTCTTCCATACACTTCCGGCTGGAGAGACATTGTGATTGGATGTTTGAAATACACTCGTTTAGGTAGTACGGTTTTATGCAAAAGGTTTCTTTCAAAAGCAATAAACGCATTTTCAGACATATTCACAAGCTATCCAGAGCATCGCGGTGCAGAGATAGCCAATGCTGAGAGAGTAAATTTTTTGGATAAAGCAACATTTTCTTGGCTATTTTGAATTTGACTTAAAATGTATTACGAAAGATCCAGAGGGGGGCAGTTGTTATTGTTAGGATTCCAGTAAATTGACATGAAAGTAGCTTTCATTATGGATCATTAAACATTCGTTATTTCTCATAATAGCAAAATTGGTGCTTTCAATTTGTGCATTTAACCATACCGGGAGAAAACTTGACTCAAAACATGACTCGGTGAGACATTATTGCACCATTATGGTATGAAAAACATTCTTAAACGTACATAAACATAAAACAAAAACTATTGGTAAATTGGATATAGTGTTTCCGGGGCACTGTGACCTTTCTATAATCATTGCTGTGTCCTCCATCTTCTTCACTCCGCTCTACGCAATTCAGCCGGTTCTGGAGTAGGGCAGATCCGCGTAGAAACATCAAGATGCTGTCAGTTCGTGTCGCTGCGGCGCTTGCCCGCACTCTGCCAAGACGGGCCGGATTTGTAAGCATTTGAATTGCATTATTTTATTAAAGGAATGTGTTTTACCATGTATGTTTGCAGTCAGTTGTTCAATGTTGGCAAATGGCGAGGCCGTGCATGCACACCGCCATCTTGCACTTGAGGTCTTGTTTCATAGAAGTGCGTACCATTGACATTTGATGTTGGTCATGCCTGCCCTAGATTGAGACAAAAGTACATCATGTTTCTTAACAGTTTCATGACAAACTGTAGACTTGTCCTTATGTTCATTGACAGTGCAGTTCCGCATGAAAGCAACGTCAATGAATGTCATTAGCTAGTTATTGAAGGTCAGATTTTGTACTAATCCACATTGCTACAAGTTTTCAAACGCGCTGTCCTGAGCGTGCACGACTGTTGGGCACACAATGTGACACCGAGTGTATGCATTAGTGCTATAATGACTACAACTAGTGTTTATTAAGTCAGGTGACGTCTCAGGACACGCATGTCTAGGAGGAAGTTAACTTGATGGTTTACGAACCAGCGATATGTTACATGACGAATTGTAGCGTTAATTATTTGCAATTTAATTTGTGACATTACTCTGCAAGGTCATGCAGTACCTAGACACTTGCCAGAGTGCTTACTAGTATGCCTGTTACTCAGAGCAGACTGAGGATCACTTATGTTCATTCTTGACATTCAAATTTGTCTTTCTGAACCTATCCTTGCAGGTTTCCAAAAGTCTCCCCGTTGCATGTGTAGGAGTCAAGCACCTCCACACCAGCAGACCATGGCTGGTGAAGACAGGTCAGTGCTGGAATCATGCAGACAGTATTGAATGGGTTAATCCCAGTAGTATTCAGGTTTCGGGCAGCCTCCCTCTATGTTGGATAGGGAGTAGTGACAATATTCTTTGTTGTGACACTTTGCTAAAATATGAAATAAGTTTGACAAATGTAGTCACATGGTTATTTTGTGCTCTGCAGGCACTGCAGAGGTGTCATCAATCCTGGAGGAGAAGATATTGGGGGCTGAAACCAGCAGCGACCTGGAGGAGACTGGCCGCGTGCTGTCCATTGGTGACGGTATTGCCAGGGTGTACGGTCTGAGGAATGTCCAGGCTGAGGAAATGGTGGAGTTCTCCTCTGGACTCAAGGTGAGACGATGTGGGGTTTCATAAGGCCTTTGCAGACCGAGGGAGATAGATTCAGGCATAAGATTAATTAATGCATTCCAAGCTTGATATCTGTGGTGCGCAAACAATATATGAATAAATGAAATCCGAGCCGTGATTGTAAAAAAAAAAAAAAAAACCTGATACAATGCCTACAGTACAGTAGGCTTCAGTATGGACATGTAGCTTCCCAAATATTTCACTTCACAATTTGTCAGACTCGGTCTGCAAAGGTCTTTGTGTACGTTATGCCGGAGAAGCACTGTAGTGCACTGCCTTACAGGAAGTGGGGGGAGGTGCATGCTTGTCTTTGTTCATACAGAACGATTTTGGTCAAATAGAAAGATCTGGTAAAGAAGTTGTCCGATAACAATACTTGGCTGAATTTAGCACTCCTGAAACACCTGCTTGTCAACCACGTATCCTCTCACCTCCCCAGGGCATGTCTCTGAACTTGGAGCCCGACAACGTTGGTGTGGTGGTGTTTGGTAACGACAAGCTGATCAAGGAGGGGGACATCGTGAAGAGGACAGGCGCCATCGTGGACGTGCCCGTGGGGGAGGAGCTGCTGGGCCGCGTGGTGGACGCTCTGGGAAACGCCATCGATGGCAAGGTCAGCAAAATAAGTTGATCTGCTGTGAGATGCATCTTGATGATGAGGAAGCAAAGGTTGCGAAACATGTTAAACATCTTTTGGATTGTAATTATTTTGACTGAGAAAAAAAAAACAACAATCTAAAGTCAAGGTTAAGTGAACATTTAGGAAGTCTGGTTGTCCATATTGCTATGTCCTGGTCAAATGGAATGGTTGTGTTCTGTTCACCAGGGTCCCCTGGGCTCCAGTATCCGCAGGCGTGTGGGCCTGAAGGCCCCTGGCATCATCCCTCGTATCTCTGTGAGGGAGCCCATGCAGACTGGCATCAAGGCCGTCGACAGCTTGGTGCCCATTGGCCGTGGCCAGCGTGAGCTTATCATTGGTGACAGGCAGACTGGGTAAGGAGAAGTGAGCTAAATTGTGTGAAGAAGTCTTTGATTATGTATGTTGAGAGGGACCTGGGCTACAGTTGTAAGGTGTATCGTTATTCCCTCAAACCACTGATTCATTTGACCCATTTGTTTCGAGCTGTCAAATGTCAATTCTCCAAATGTATCATCATCCTTCCACAGAAAAACCGCCATTGCCATCGACACCATCATCAACCAGAAGCGCTTCAACGAGGGCACGGAGGAGAAGAAGAAGCTGTACTGCATCTACGTGGCCATCGGCCAGAAGAGGTCCACCGTGGCCCAGCTGGTCAAGAGGCTGACTGACGCCGACGCCATGAAGTACACCATCGTGGTGTCGGCCACAGCCTCGGACGCCGCCCCCCTGCAGTACCTGGCCCCCTACTCCGGCTGCTCCATGGGAGAGTTCTTCAGGGACAACGGCAAGCACGCCCTCATCATCTACGACGATCTGTCCAAGCAGGTTAGTCGGGACGTATTTCAGTGTGCTTGTAGGAATACTTTTGGTTTTGGTATGTTGTGATCGCTTTTGTGGTCCTGTTTTGTTCCATTTATATGAGACCCGTCACTCCCCACCCCCCTCTCTCCCCAGGCTGTGGCCTACCGCCAGATGTCCCTGCTGCTGCGTCGCCCCCCCGGCCGCGAGGCCTACCCCGGAGACGTCTTCTACCTGCACTCCCGTCTGCTGGAGAGAGCGGCCAAGATGAACGACAACTTTGGAGGCGGATCCCTGACTGCTCTGCCCGTCATCGAGACCCAGGCTGGTGATGTGTCGGCCTACATTCCAACCAACGTCATCTCCATCACAGACGGACAGGTGTGTGTGTGTGGGCAGCTGTGGCTGTACCAGTGGGTTCATGACTTTTTCTCTTTTTTTTTTACGTTCTGCAACCTGATCACCGCTCTTCTCCCTCTCAGATCTTCCTGGAGACTGAGCTGTTCTACAAGGGTATCCGTCCCGCCATCAATGTGGGTCTGTCTGTGTCCCGTGTCGGCTCCGCTGCCCAGACCAAAGCTATGAAGCAGGTAAGATCTCAGACCTCAGATGTAAACGTGGTGTCAGCAGTGCCTCTGTGCTTAACTGTGACACGGTGTAAAATGCCACAGTTCAATTGCTTAAGTGGAATTGTAGAACAAAATTGTTCATGATCAATCCAACACATGTTTTATCTCAGCGTTGACCCTCCTTGTCTGCTAGGTGGCTGGTACCATGAAGCTGGAGTTGGCCCAGTACCGTGAGGTGGCTGCCTTCGCCCAGTTCGGCTCTGACCTTGACGCCGCCACCCAGCAGCTGCTGAACCGTGGAGTCCGTCTGACGGAGCTCCTGAAGCAGGGACAGTACTGTGAGTACCTGCCTACCATGGAGCTAGACTGAATGATTGTTTTGTGGTCATGGAACCAACTGCAAGTCACCCTTTTTTGATTTCTGGAATTTAAAAAGGTGCTTAGAGACACTTGTAATTTTGTCAAAGACCTCAGCTTTTGCCATATATTTTATGTTTTCTTACTCTTGAGTAAGAAAACATGTGATTTAAATATGCCCTCATTTGAACTGTGTAGGCCCCATGGCCATTGAGGAGCAGGTGACAGTCATCTACGCCGGTGTGAGGGGACACTTGGACAAAATGGAGCCCAGCAAGATCACAAAGTTCGAGAAGGCTTTCCTGCAGCATGTTCTTAGCCAACACCAGGACCTCCTGGCAACAATTAGGTCAGTAAAGATCATCTACTGCACATTCTGCCTGTTGCCTAGACACTCAATATGCATGTTCAAGGGACTTAAATACAGATTTTGAGTAAATCTAGGAATACGCTTAGTCTGTGCCATGGATGGATTATAAACCCAATGAGTTCTCATAATTGTCAATGTTATCCAATCTCCTTACAGGGTCGATGGCTCAATCTCACCGGACTCAGATACCAAGCTGAAGCAGATCGTCTTGACCTTCCTTTCAAGCTTCGAGTAATTTGTCCCCAAAAATGTTTTGTCAATGTTGCATAGTGCGCCTCGGTTAAACTTTCTATGAACTTCGGAAATTCACGTGGCACTTGATCTTTAATGTACAGATATCTCCTAACAGAAAATAAAGTATTCCTATGCCAGGAGCCCTGGACTTTTGTGTTTCAATGACCTTCATTGTCCTTTCTTTTAAATACTTAGTAGTGATCTTCAATGGAACCTTTTATGATGAATGATGTGAATAAATGGGAGGGTTTAGCTCAGTATTTAAAGCCCCTAAAGTGGTTGCAGCTTGAAATCCCACTATTTTAGGTAACTTTGGATGACTGTCTGCTTAATGAATAGATAATAATACTGGAATTAATTTTTTGCTTACATTTAGTACATTAGATATCCATATAATTAACAAGTTGTGCCATTCAGTGTTTTTAATATTTAGGAAGCATTGCAATCCCGTATTTTACACTAGATACCTAGGATCTTGTATACAATTTAGTTCGTATATTTTTATTAACCTGTGAATAAACAACTGACCTATATTGTCAAAATTGTCAACAATGAATCCAGGCAATGCAGGTTGTCAAATTGAACGTTGATGCAAGAACAAGTCATTATAAATGTAGAGATTAAAAATGTATGGATTAACATACTCCGTGTCATGTGATCGACCATTTTGAACCAATAAAAAAAAGTAAACTTAACAACCAATAAGAAATTGTTGCTTGGAGAAGAAAGCAAGGAGGACTTCCTTCTGATTGGCCCTTTGGTGTTCACGTTCTGATTTCTCTTTCCACTGCAGCACCGATCAAGAACAAGCTGCCGGTGTAGCACTGAAGCATTCATAGTTGGTGAATTTGCATTTGAGAGGAGGTCAATTAACTGACAAATAAGCCATACTTTTTTCATCGTTTCTACGAGGCCTAGCACCATGGCTTCAGGAGGAGAGTAAGTTATTGTCGCTTGCTAAAGCTACTTTTTGGGTCCGTTTGCTGCCCATTAAACTACTGTGTGACAGATGGTTCGCTTTGTGTCAAAGTTAGCAACCAGCTACCTTGCTAGCAAGCTAACGGTCGCTAACTAGCTAGCTAGCAAACGTTCTCTTCGCTGATCAGCAAAACGAAAGTGCTAACTGTATACCGTTAGCTTTGAGATGCAGACTTTACCTAACAACACATATCAGACCTATTTACTAAATCTATGCCATCTTTTCTATTGCAAACCGAACTTTCCCTAGTTGTTGCCTATCCACCAAGAAGATGCTACCGTTTAAAAAGCTAATGCTAGCCCCTGTCTGATCCACGGCTTTCTTGCTGTGTCATGTGGGCCTTCACAGCACCAGCAGAGCAGCTAGCTAACTTGGCAGGCTAGCAAGCTAATCTAAAGCTACCGTGAGCTAACTAGCTGCTGTGTGTTTCTTTGAAGCTGAAACTCGGAGTCAGCTATAATCTATTATTGTTTGTTTTGTACAAGTTTTGAGACCAGATATGCCGTATTTGGCAAGCAATCGAATGACAACACCGTGTTTCGTTATTTATAGTTTAAGCAATCATTCATGCTGTAAGAGTTTAAATCCCTAAACACTGAGCTTCTGTGCCCCACTCCTTCAAAGCATGTGGTCCATTTAAGTGTGATCCACCGTTAAATGAGTTACTCTACCCAACTTGCTCACTAATTAGGTAAATGTTTTTTTCTGTCATCTCCTCCAGATCGAAGAGTGATGACCTTTCCACTGCAATTTTAAAGCAGAAAACCAGGCCCAACCGCTTGATAGTGGATGAATCAATCAATGAGGACAATAGTGTGGTCTCTCTGTCCCAGGTGAGAGCATGTCGTGTATTAAATTGGTACTCTATAAATGTTCAAAATCATGTCCTGTATATTGCATCCATGGACACACCATTGATGGCCTTCGCACTAATATCTGTGTTTTAATACTGGTGTGTGGCTGGTTCCTTTGTCTTGCCTTAGGCCAAGATGGATGAGCTGCAGCTGTTCAGGGGGGACACGGTTCTGATGAAGGGCAAGAAGCGGCGGGAGAGCGTCTGTATCGTGCTCTCCGACGACACCTGCTCCGACGAGAAGGTCCGCATGAACCGCGTTGTCCGTAACAACCTGAGAGTCCGGCTGGGAGACGTCATCAGGTGAGAGGATGAAAGGAAGGAAGGGAGAGGATGGAGAGAATGAATGTTGACATAAGTGCTGATGGATGGGAAACGGATGAGAGGAGACTGCTGGGTGCTCCTTGGTGAATCTGCTGTACACCCATAGCATTATGTATTTAAGTGCTCCTAGGCCGTTTTAAGGTTGTGGCAGGAGTGTGTCTCTTCTTAAGATGGTTATGCTCCAGTGCTGCTAATGCGACTAACTTGACCTGTAACAAGAAACGGGTACCAGTTACATGATGTCACCCTTTCTAAAGTAGGCCTCTGCGGAGTTGACTCATTAGAGCTCTGAGAACCCTTTCAGTCCTGTGACCCAGTTTCCTCTCCTGTTTGCTCTGCCAGTATCCAGCCCTGCCCAGACGTGAAGTACGGGAAACGAATCCACGTCTTGCCCATTGATGACACAGTGGAGGGCATCACAGGGAACCTGTTTGAGGTCTACCTCAAGCCCTACTTCCTGGAGGCCTACAGGCCCATTAGAAGAGGTAATGCTTATGGTGTGCGTGTGTGTGTGTGAGTACACACCTCTTTGAATACCTTTTTTGAGGATGAGTGTTTTGTAGTTAAATTTCTACCTTGTGTTGTAGGGGACATCTTCCTGGTAAGGGGGGGCATGCGTGCAGTGGAGTTCAAGGTGGTGGAGACAGACCCCAACCCCTACTGCATTGTTGCCCCTGACACAGTCATCCACTGTGAGGGCGAGCCAATCAAGAGAGAGGTATGTCCCTAAGAATCAACACCAGAGTTCTAGAACCACTCAGGTCTGTCGATGGATCGGTCCTGTGAGATGATGAAATGGTCAGATATTGTTGTGGCTTTGATGGCAAATGGCATTGTAACAGTAACCTCCGTTTTGTATAGAGGTGTGGCATTGTATGACTGTTGTTTTGTTTGTGCCTAGGACGAGGAGGAGTCTCTGAATGAAGTGGGTTATGATGACATCGGGGGCGTGAGGAAGCAGCTGGCTCAGATCAAGGAGATGGTGGAGCTGCCCCTCAGACACCCTGCTCTGTTCAAGGCCATCGGAGTCAAGGTCAGAGAGGGAGCCTATCCTCTCCGCCCGCTAGCTCCTTTGCTCACTCTCTCCCTCTCCATCCCTCTTTCGCATTCCGTTCCTCCCTCGTTCTTTGTCATCTCCCTGCTGCATATGTAAATATGTTTTGTGTTTGGTTCGCATGATACTGTGAGATCTCATCATTTGATGTTCCCTCCAGCCTCCAAGGGGAATCCTGCTGTACGGGCCCCCTGGAACAGGAAAGACTCTGATTGCTCGAGCCGTAGCCAATGAGACTGGAGCCTTCTTCTTCCTCATCAATGGTGAGAGACACAGGAACAAACACAGAGAGCCTGTCCACGGGTGTTGATGTAGAGGGTGAACGGGACTCCGGGAGTGTCTTCGCTGGGTGGAAAAAGTGATGTCACTCCAGGCTGCTAACGGCAGGTTTAATGTGTCATCAGGCCCTGAGATCATGAGCAAGCTGGCCGGGGAGTCGGAGAGTAACCTGAGGAAGGCATTCGAGGAGGCGGAGAAGAACGCTCCCGCCATCATCTTCATCGACGAGCTGGACGCCATCGCACCCAAGAGAGAGAAGGTTAGCAGTTAGTGCAGTTAGTAAAAAAAAATAGCCTGTCTAAAATAACCCCTCACTGAAGCACGCCGGAACGTCTAAGAAATGCTTAGTTCAGAACTGTGCTGGACTGGCCATAATCCTATGTAATGATAAACAACATGCTCCACTAACTGGTACACGGCGCACTACACCAGGTGAGCTCAGCTTAGCTTAGCTTGGCCATGATGACCAGGCTGCTCCTGGTTGCTCACTGTCGTGCCCTCCCCCAGACACACGGAGAGGTGGAGAGGCGCATTGTGTCCCAGCTCCTCACACTCATGGACGGTCTCAAGCAGAGGGCTCACGTCATCGTCATGGCAGCCACCAACAGACCAAACAGCATTGACCCGGCCCTCAGGCGATTCGGTACGGCCCCCTGTAACGAATCAACATCATGTTATTTTACTTGCGTGTAAGAGATTGGCTCAACTGGGACTCTTTTTCTACCCAGGGCGTTTTGACCGAGAGGTGGACATTGGGATCCCTGACGCGACAGGCAGACTGGAGATCCTCCAGATCCACACCAAGAACATGAAGCTGGCTGATGACGTGGACCTTGAGCAGGTGTTTATCAAACTCACCGTTGGTGATGGGCGAAGGATATCTCTGTGTGTGTGTGTGTGTGTGTGTGTGTCGTGAAAGTTTGTGGGCTGTGCTAACTCGCTGCAATCTCGCCCCGCTCCCCCCCCCCCCCCGAGGTGGCCAACGAGACCCACGGCCACGTGGGCGCTGACCTGGCGGCGCTGTGCTCCGAGGCCGCCCTGCAGGCCATCAGGAAGAAGATGGACCTGATCGACCTGGAGGACGACACCATCGACGCCGAGGTCATGAGCTCCCTGTGCGTCACCATGGACGACTTCAGGGTGAGTGCCATCGCCTCCTCCCCGTGGGACTGGGGGAACCCGTACGCGTCGCGCCAGCCACATTGCGTTCGCTGGCCTGGCGTAACCACCGTGCGTGTCTGTCGCTCCCCAGTGGGCGCTGAGCCAGAGCAACCCCTCTGCCCTGAGGGAGACGGTGGTGGAGGTGCCCAACATCTCCTGGGAGGACATCGGAGGCCTGGAGGACGTCAAGAGGGAGCTGCAGGAGCTTGTACAGGTAGGACCCACCCCTGCCCAAACACGCATGGGTCTGAGGCTTCTGCTTTCTCCCTACTGGAGATGTGCCCTCGGCACTTCAGCCCTCGGCGATCCTAAACGGTTATTACCATTCTTGGGGATAAAATGATTTGTGTATATTAATGGATAGGTTGAGTGATATAGATGCACTCGCATCCTGCTTGACTGCTTTCCTGCCCCCCACCCCAGTACCCAGTGGAGCACCCCGACAAGTTCCTGAAGTTCGGCATGACCCCGTCCAAGGGCGTGCTGTTCTACGGCCCCCCCGGCTGCGGCAAGACCCTGCTGGCCAAGGCCATCGCCAACGAGTGCCAGGCCAACTTCATCTCCATCAAGGGGCCCGAGCTGCTCACCATGTGGTTCGGGGAGTCCGAGGCCAACGTCAGGGAGATCTTTGACAAGGTAACCTAACCTTAGGCCTTAGCAGAACCTGGGCGTAGGTTCACACATTGTAACCTCTACCTGTATTGCAGTCGTTTTAGTTCATTCCAGATACAGTTTTCTTTACTGTTTCTATGTGATCCACACATGTCTGTGCTACACACATGACGAGCCGGCCTGTCCTAGCTGTGACCCTCTGGGTGTGTGTGTGTGTGTTCTAGGCCCGCCAGGCTGCGCCCTGCGTCCTCTTCTTCGACGAGCTCGACTCCATCGCCAAGGCCCGCGGCGGCAACGTGGGCGACGGCGGCGGCGCGGCCGACCGCGTCATCAACCAGATCCTGACGGAGATGGACGGCATGTCCAGCAAGAAGAACGTGTTCATCATCGGCGCCACCAACAGGCCCGACATCATCGATCCGGCCATCCTGCGTCCCGGCCGCCTGGACCAGCTCATCTACATCCCCCTGCCCGACGAGAAGAGCCGGATCAACATCCTACAGGCCAACCTCCGCAAGTCTCCCATCGCCAAGGCAAGCTGCATCTCGCCGGGTCCTCAACTTGAAGGCTTTCTCTGCGGTTAGACAGGCCCACGCAGCCATAGCTATGGTTACCAACACCCCGTGACTGTCGCTCAGTCGACCGTTATTGCACTGCATCAATCAGCCGGCCAGTAAATGCTAAATCGAAGTCATGTTGCCACGTTCAGATTTATCCTCTTGGCTGTAGCATCAGGACTGTTCTAATTTAGGCCTTGTCCTGAATCACCCTCTCGTATCCCCTGACCAGCTACCAATCGAGGCCTGACAGGGAGGAGGTGCAGTCTGCAGAATCCCTAGGCTAGGCATTGTGTTGTCAAAGGAGGTCATGATTTGATGTGTGTTATCCCTGTGTAAATGTCACCCTATTTCATACATATATTGATCATATTGCTTTAGGATTTATATAGTTATAGTATAGAGTGCCTGGAGCATTATTAACCTGGTGCGGTGAAACCTTTTGTCTTGTGTCCAGGAAGTGGACCTGGACTTCCTGGCCAAGATGACCAATGGCTTCTCAGGCGCTGACCTGACTGAGATCTGCCAGAGAGCCTGCAAGCTGGCCATCAGAGAGAGCATCGAGAACGAGATCAGGAGGGAGAGGGAGAGACAGACCAACCCCTCCGCCATGGTGAGTCCACTCTCTGTCAACCACGAGCAGGTCATGCACTCTTCACAGGCTGAAGTGAGGATAGGAAGTCAGGCTATATTGAAGTGACTCCGTGGCATGAAGCAAGTCTACTCTTGACCCATTTCAGAGTACAAAATCAGTTTTATAGTTTGATTTTAATAAATGTGTTTTTGTACAGTGACATTCCGATTTGTGAATATCCATTCGATGTACTCGGCTGGGTCTATGAGTAGACGTTGGGAGAGGGCTTGGACGATCGGCCTCACTGTAAACAGGAAGTCTCTAACGTGGCGTTTCCCTGTTTGTGTCTGCTGAACCCACAGGAGGTGGAGGAGGACGACCCAGTGCCAGAGATCCGTAAGGACCACTTCGAGGAGGCCATGCGCTTCGCCCGCCGCTCCGTCAGCGACAATGACATCCGCAAGTACGAGATGTTCGCCCAGACGCTACAGCAGAGCAGGGGCTTCGGCAGCTTCAGGTGAGCGGAAACTTCCGGCACACACCCACGGCAGTAAACGACTATGATTTGCATGCTACCTCACACCTTTCTGGTGATGCAGCCAATGGGTTCCGAGGATTATGATTGATTTCCTTCTGCTTCCTGTGTTGTCCTCTCCTCCACAGGTTCCCCACCAGCACCCAGCCTGGAACAGGGCCCAGCCAGGGCACGGCTGGCGGCAGCGGAGGCACCGTCTTCAACGAGGACAACGACGACGACCTCTACGGCTAAGCCCCTGACCCAAGGGGACCAACACCCTGCCACACTGTGGACCAAAGCTCCTTAAACATCCTGGTGAAGCTGTACAATAACACACACACACACACACACACACACGTACACACACATTCCACATGTAAGACAACAAAAAAAGAAGAAAAAAAAATCCTATTAATATTCTTTAGAGAGACGTGAAACCTGTCCTCCATCTTCTGTGTTAGAGGCAGCATGTTCCAGCTTGTCTGGACCCTGTTTGGGGAGGACTATATCCCACTTTGGAAGGATTTGGGGCGGGGGAGGGCTCAGGTCTGAGTGTGTTTGGATCTGTATGGGTCACCCCCCCCCCCCCACCCCAGTGGAAAGAACAGCGCTGGCCACTTAGAAAGGGGAGGGGTTATTGCTTTGACTTGTCATTTTTTATGAATATAGCGTATAATGTAATGGGGATTGGGGGGGAAACGTTGGAAAATTGAGTTGTATGAAAGGAAAAAAAACAATAAATTAACTGGAGAAAAACATTTGTGTGAAATTTTTGGCATAGTGTCTCTGTCATTATTCTGAAGCTGAACTGAAATAATAACCTATGTAAGATTGGGTGTGTATTATATACATTCTTTATTTGATATCAGTGAAGTTTAGAAAACATTTGAGGCAACAACAGTGGATATTAAAAGTATATGTGACAAAGTGCTTCATTAAGAAAACATGGGACAATCTTAACCTGATGTGAAAAGTAATGTGAATATAAGTGATTGTCAAGTGTCAAAAACAACTGTAAAAACAACAAAGAAAGTGAGTGCTTTTCAAAGATGACAAACTAAAGGTAGTGCTAAAATGATTGTGGTTCATGTCTTAACATGTGGTTTTCTTTTAGAAAATAAATAAGTACATTGAGACAAAATAAATAGTTAATACAATAAAACATTACTTAAAAAGCCACGTTCTTACACCCAGTACTGCCTGCTATGCATTGCAGGTCGGTGGTGTTTGTGCTTGGGTATGTTGTTCTGTCTGACGTAGCAAGGGTCGTAGTAGTAGTAATCCCACTCCAAGGCCGAGGCAGAGGCCCCGTTACAAAGACCGTCGCTGTCAGCGGACAAGATCCGGAGAGAGACACCTGAGGACATGGGAGAAAACCGAGTTCATTAAGATGGTATAAATGAGTCAGACATTATATGCCATAAGTTTCGAGCATGATGTAATAGCTGTATGCCTCGTATAGAAGAACTGCTGATTGATTTGCTTTTAGAGACCCATACCTGCACTTGCACCAAAGTCGCTGTCAAGTCCCGGCCCCACGGTGGAGCAGTTGACAGATGCGGCAATACAGGAAGCCTCGGGGGGAATGCTAGCGTACTCGCACTCAAACATGACCTTGTCAAACAAGTGCTCAGGAGAGTCGATCGCTACATTCTGCAGCTCCATTGTACTGCTGCGGCGCATATGGCCCAACTCAACCTGCCGATGGCAAACATGTTTCCAAGGAGACAATATCAGGGATCACTTAAGGTCCAGCATCTCAATAACACATAGCTATGCTACTTACACCAGAAAGAGCGTCGTTTAATTCTGTGACACATGGTGTATTGGGGGGCGCACGGTGTGTCCGTTCCGTCTCAGAGTCACTGGAAAGCGGTAAGACTGGGGCGCTCCAGCACCATTTACTTTTGCTGTACATGCAGGACTTGCGGTGCAAGTCGGGCCTCGAGTTGGGCGTTGTTGACGAGGTCGCTAGGATTGTGCTGGGGGACCTCAGAGACCCCGATCCTCCTCCTGTCGTTCCATTTGGCCGCAACAAGTGAATCCCTCTCGGATCCAAAGCAACCTTTCCCCGTGAAGATGTTCTTGAAGATGTCACGGGTGGTACCAACATTGGTTCCGACATGGACAAATATGTTCTTTTCCCATCCTGATTGGGTAACAAGGGTTTTTCAGATATTCTGGTGATTCTCTGGTGGGTCGAGTGAGTCGACTGTAGAAGTGTGCTCTCAGAATCCTCTCGTTTTCTTTTTCTCCTGGATAATATTAGGAATTTGTAACCGAGAAACAGGCAGTTCAACAGTAGCAAAAGAACTACGCACGGTATAAGAAGGAGAACAAGTAGGGTCAAACTTGTGATTGGTAAACCTTCAGCGAGATTTGAGTTTGGTGATGGGTTTATTTGCGACATCTCATCAGAAATAGTAGGCCTATCTATAAATCAAGGTCACATTCGATTTTTCGATTGTAACCATTTGCAATCAATCTAAATTTGGGTTCCTTGTCCCAGTGAACGCAGGTGTAGCCTAATGATCCGCCAATCAACATCGGTCTAGGCAAGTCTGCTCTGCGATTTACGGTTGCTTGGATTTTGAACCTCGAAGTAAAAGTAACCTCGAATGTCATGTTATAGTTTGGTCCCATGTGTAGTCTACGTCTATCTGCAACGTTTGAAATGACCATGTCCATGCAAATGCACATGGCCTAGACTACAATGTTGGTAAGGGCAAATCCCTGTTATAAGAAACTTGTTTTGCTTTGCAGACGAATGCCTGGTCCTACCAATGTCGTAGAGCTAACCAGGTGTAACCTGTTAATTTATTCTGATTAATTGAGCTGTTCCTGTCTGAGATGCAGAGTCCAGTTGGTGAGAATGCAGAAACATTCTGGCATACAAGAGAATATACTTCTCTCTATATATAAACCACACTAGATGGAAGCAGAGAGCTGTGGTAGTCTTGTCTCCTGCCAGATTAAGCCCTCTAGCATTCCAGGCTGTCATTTTATGTAGCCCAGTCGTAAGGGATTCTATCTCGTATCCTATATTTTCTCTATCTCCTGTTGTTGTTTTCTGTTATACTCATTCGTATTTTGCTGTTCTATTCATTTCATCCATTCTAATCTATTCTCTCATGTTATATTTAGTTAATTGTACTGCAGATGATTGTTCTGTACCGTCATCTGTGGTTTACAGTAACTTGCAGTGAACTGTCCATATGACCAGATCATGACCAGTGCAAAGAATATTATTCAACAAGTTTTTATTGATACACCATGCATCTCATGTCAATTTAATTAACATTAGCCTATACATAAACATCTGAGTCTAATAGATATATACAAACTTTTCAAATAATTCAATTGAACATTTGACAAAGGAATCTCTCTTAGAGACAAAGTTTACTGTTTTTGTACACAAGTACATTTTTGATATTGTAATAAATCAATGTAAAACTGCAGTCATATGAACGACATACAACTTAATTCACGTGATTCTACTGGTCAGGTTTCAGGAAGTCTACACACATTTGAGTAGCACACTGAGTCCCTGATATAGGCCTGTAGTATACAGTAACAGCTCCTATCCCTTTTCATGTAAGAGACAGATTGGACACTGTGCATGCTTCCAGACAGACACTCAGCAATCCTTTTATCAGAACACACAGCTCCTTTACACAGAGCTGTAAATGTCAAACAATCATGCCGATAGTGTCTGCAGTTTCAAAAAAAGCTAATCATTCTCTAGCTTTCCATTTCACTCTCAAATCTTCAGTCCATTTTCACTTGCCAATAGCCCAAGTACTATACGAGGTTGTGATTGGTTGCAATAGCACCAATAGCAAAGGCTCAGACTGGATGTCAGTGTTGCACCAGTTGAAACTGTGGCCTTGATGGCAGGCAGGCAAACAGGCAGGTATGTAAAAGGCAGGCTAACACTTGGCCAGGCTGTGCTTGATGATCTCGCGGGACTGGGGAGGTATTCTGTCAGGGAAGAGCACCTGGAACTCCACCACCAGGTCCCCACGCTGGGCGGGCATCTTGGGGTGGGGCAGCCCCTCGCCTCTCAACCTGCGGATGGCGCCCGGTTTGATGACGTCGCTGCACGGCAACGGCATCATCCGGTTGTCGAGGGTGGGGACATTCACCGTGCAGCCGCACAGAGCCTGGAGATAGGACAGAAGGAAAGAACAAGGAAGATTAGGCAACTTTCCAGACATGTTATGTACTGGACCTGTTATGTATCTGAGAACACCTGGTTTCATAACACATCCATTGGCAGACCCCATACTTATCATAAATGGCCCTGCACCTTGAGAAGGTCTTATCTAACAGGCCCATTATATCTGAAGAGCTTTTCTTGTTACATCACCGAGAGAATATATGGAGCAGCCAACCCCATAAGAGTCTGTTTTCCTCTGTTATGCAAGGAACCTATGGTGTTACAAATGCCCTAATCTCGGCTCCACATCCTGGTGTTGTGTGGGAGCTTGAGTGCCTCATAGGAAGAGACGGGGGCGAGATGACTGCAATAATGGAGGTGGAGGGGTCTCTCTGAGAGGACAGTGTCTATGACTACCAGCCTTCCAAACTCATCTGAGTGTGGGCTGGATGAGAGAGAGCAAGCGCCAGAGAGCGAGAGAAAGAGAGAGAGAGAGAGAGAGAGAGAGAGAGATAGAGGGTGCCAAAAGCACAGAGGAGTCTGTAGGAGAGTGTAAGAGAGAGAGAGAGAAAGAGAGAGAGAGCACTGTGAGGGGGCGTTCGACACCGAGGCTATATTTAGCCACTTGCTCTCTCACTCTGCAGGGGCTGATGAGGTAAGGGAGGCGCTGGTGGACGCTGTGGAAGTGAGGATCCGCCAGTGTGGGGGAGGACAGGAAGGCAGACTGACTGAGAGACGAGGGAACACACTGTTCTCTCTGCTGTGGTGTTCTGGCTCTGGCCAGACAGTGAACTGCACTTCCGCCGAAGCATTACATCCTGCATAATCGGCCTTTTGTGAGACATCGGAAGCCGATAGATAAGACATTATCCACTGGATGGTGATACGCACACAAGCACACATTCTCACCTCTTTGAGGGTGATCTTGGCGGTGTAGACGATGTTGGAGCCGTCTCTTTTGTACTGGGAGTGTTTCTTGTCCTTGAGGACGAAGGTGATGTCGGCAGGGGTGTTGTTCGGGCTCTCGTCTCCCTCCCTGGGGAAGGTGATCTTGGTGCCGGCCTTCCAACCCTTCTTCACCACCACGTCCAGCACCTTGTCCTCCATTCTCAGGCTGCGTCCGTCGGGGTTGAGTCGCCGCCTGGTGATCTTCATCCTCTTGGTGCAGCCGTGGAACACCTCCTCCAGGGTGACCAGGAGCTCCTGGATCACGGCCAAGCCCTGGAGACGCCGGCGGCCGCGCCGCAGGCCGTCGTTGCCGTGCGGGCCGCCGCCCACGTGGCTGAAGGTGAAGCGGCTGAAGGGGTTGAAGAGGTCGTCCTCGCCGTCGGCGTCCGTCCCGAAGAAGATGTCAAAGTGGTCGGAGCCGCGGAAGAAGGAGGAGAAGGTGGCGTGGGCATCGCCGTGGTAACTGTAGTGAGGGGAGTTGGTCTGACCCGACATGGACATTCCACCTCCGTTCTTAAGACCTGGCGCAGAGGAGGAGAGGAAGACAAAGACATTTCAGTTCAGAGCTCCCCGAGTTTGGGTTTTCTGCCATGGCAGCACTTCTCTCGAAACTCCCCTCGTTAACCCTCGTGCTGCCTTCGGGTCACATGACCCAAAGGTTCATAACGAACCATCGTTGTGTTTACCCAATTTTACCCAATACAAAAACAAATTAAAATAATTTTCTTTTAACCTTTGCAATGTGGGGGGTCTGAGACAGCCTAGCTGTTAAAAGAAAATGCTTCACTTTGTCTTTGTATGCGGTAAATTTGTCGCAATACGACGGTGGGTCACAATGACTGATGGGTCAGAATGACCCGAAGATAACACAAGGGTTAAAGTTGACTTTAATCTTGCCACTCTCAACCCGGTCCTCACTCATTCATATTAACACCCTGCTTCTGGGGTGCTTACTAAATTTAAATCGGGCACTTTGAAGTTTTGAGCTGAATCCTTTTATTTATTTTAGTGGCTGAATAATTGATCTGTTGGTGGTGTGTCTACAGCGCATGTGTACACGCATCCCAGGAGCCCATGCACAGTTTATAGCGGAGACACCACATCATCTATATTTACCCATGTATGACTGCTATCACTTACTACTTCCTCACATACATCATTCAACAGATACATGGTCCGAGGAGTCACGGGTTGGAATCTTTGCAAGGTTACTACACTGATCCCTTTGACACGACAGCTGGGCAACCTCTAGAGGTCAAGTCTTTAGACGACAGAAGACCTGCGGAAGCACCTCTCACCTTCTTCTCCGAACTGGTCGTAGATGCTCCTCTTCTTGGGGTCGGTGAGGATCTCGTAGGCTTCAGCGATCTCCTTGAACTTGTCCTCGGCGTCGGCCTCGCTGTTCTTGTCGGGGTGGAACTTCAGGGCCATCTTCCTGTACGCCCGCTTGACCTCGTCCTCGTTGGAGTCGGACGAGACGCCGAGGACCTTGTAGAAATCCTTCCCCATGGGCTTGATGGACAGGCAGGGCACCTCCTGGTCGGACTTGCTCTCCTGCAGGAACAGAGGAGGGGGGTGACGCGTTAGAACAGCACAGCTCACAGGAGAACGGCTATCAGACATAAGGGAATATCAACCATCAACACCGTTCAACAGGAAACACCTGAACCCTATCACCACGACACCCACCAATGGATCCTTTTTCTATAAGTCCTGGAGATGACCACTTCAATACACTGGCTAGAGGCTGGAGCTGAATGAAAGGATTCTGAATGTGACTGAGACCAGAGCAGAACTCCCTGGGTGCTAGGAGTCTTAACCACTCCTTAAGTCTTACATTAATGGTTCGATGGTAGAGTGCATGACAAGCATCCTGCAGAGGCATGCTAACCACCAGCGCTTTGTGACATTCAACACCTCTCTGATAATGGCCTGGGTACAGCTATAGCTGAGTCACTATTTGCAGGAATTTGACCCAGTAGGTACATTCCATTTGAAACTTCATTTAATTTAGCTTTCATCCAATGCTGCATTGGAGATCAAATTGGCTGTCAATCAGATCTGATCACAGAGAGCTTTGAACATGAATTAGTTCACCACAATGCACCCAATCCCAGTCCTTGTCATCTAATCAGGGGCACTGCATTGGAGGCTGCTTATCTCACGTGAAAATCCAGCCAATAGCTGAGGCTCTTTATTTCAGCTTAACCCTTGTGTTATCTTCGGGTCATTCTGACCCATCAGTCATTGTGACCCACCGTCGTATTGCGACAAATTTACCTCATACAAAAACAAAGTGAAGCATTTTCTTTTAACTGTCGGGCTGTCTCAGACCCCCCACATTGGAATGGTTAAAAGAAAATTATTTTTATTTGTTTTTGTATTGGGTAAAATTGGGTAAACACAACAATGGTTCGTTATGAACCTTTGGGTCATGTGACCCGAAGGCAGCACGAGGGTTAATGCTCCATATCTCCGGGGGTCTTTCCCCCTAATGCAGATATCTGTACTGTGCATCTACAATGCTCAAAACGTGAGGACGGGGGCACTCATGTGCTTGCAAGCATCGTGATGCTGACGGGACCTCCTATCAGAAACGCTCAGTGCCCCCATTGGCTCAGAACGGCTCAGAAACACCGACTGTTTTTTAAACGATGAAGCTAAGCTATGAATAATACACAAGTCCCGATGTACATTGTCTAATATACCGCTCACTTTACATCTAGTTACATTATCGCTCTGTTGTGTTTATCAAATGCATCTTATCTACAGCATATAAGATTAATCGCAGATTGTCAATTAATATTCAACATTTTCTGATAATTACAGTCCAATATTCAACTTTCTGTTATCATTGACATCCAGGCAACCTACGTATCAGAAAACACAACTTTCAGAGTGTATTGTTTCAGTTAACTTAAAATAAGATCAGATATGCTACAATCATTTACAAATTAAATAAGTATAAAACTTTATTTAAAAAAATCATGTAACTCACCCCAGAAGATGTGGAATTCGAGCTGTCATCCCTGTGCATAGGGCGGACCTTGCACTTGACGTTAACATTCTTGTTTTTGACACCGAACTGAGTCCAGATCAGAACCATAATGTCGGCTTGTTATGCGGTCGCTGTCCAATTGCTGTGGTGCTGAAATGCTCTGAATGTAGCTAGCGTTGCTCTTGCCTCAGTGCTGATCTGCAGACTGTTAAATACCTCCTCGCCAACTTGCCTTTACTACAAACTCACCGCCCACGCAGCGTGACAGAGCCTTCCCCAAGCCCGCCCATTTCCTACGCACTGGAGGGAATACCGTGCCTACAGTTTCTCCGGCAAAACCATTGGTCTTCTTTGTGAGCACGCGGATGTAACGGCCCCCATCTCCTTCTTGAGACTCGTTTCCGGAATTCTAATGGCAGGGCTGAGGAAATGTCACGACTAGGAGAATCCTCGAGATGTCTGGGGCTGATTTAAAAAATAGCTAGACAACATTTTCCAGAATACTAAAAAGACCCTGGGGTGGCAAATGTCAGTAAACTTATCCTTACTAAGTGCTTTGGTTAAAAATCCACCAGAACTGATCGATTTTATTTTGATCTGTGAATAAGAATGACTTATTAATTAATTATTGGGAGTCAGGTGGCTGAGCGGTTAGGGAGTCGGGCTAGTAATCTGAAGGTTACCGGTTTGATTCCCCGCTGTGCCAAATGACGTTGTGTCCTTGGGAAAGGCACTTCACCCTACTTGCCTCGGGGGGATGTCCCTGTACTTGCTGTAAGTCGCTCTGGATAAGAGCGTCTGATAAATGACTAAATGTAAATGACTAAATGTAAATGTAATGATCTGTGATCTGATAACACACACCTGACAGAACATTCAGATAACTTCCTGCTAAATTGGATTACAAAATATGTGACTGAACTTGTGAGTGGGAATCACTGAATGTAAGGTGATGTTAAGATTGTTCTTTAGACCTGGTGTAGAGATGGCCCCTTAGGATCACGCTTATTGTGTAGCCTGGTTACCAAACAGCACCCCGAGCATAGCCCACTGAACGACTGCGCTATGCTATTATGGAACGTTGGCGTACATAGATGGACTTCATCCTCCTCCATCATTCTCCCATCAACCAATGGGAGGCCGGAGTTACCAGTGGAATCTCCTAGTCATTCCAACAGGAAATGGGAGACAAATTTGGTCTGGATCTGCACAGCCCGGAGCGTCACACAGACACCCAGCCACAGAGCCAATCTCCGCTGTACAGCGAGCAGACAGACTGTTCCAGAATGTAGTGGCTTGAAATAGAATCTCTTGGAATGTTCTGTCTCAGCCCACGGTGGAGGAGAGTGGGACTGAAGGAACATGCTCGCCTTTCACCAAGAGAGATAATCACACTTATTATCGCGGCATGTCCTGACGGCTACGCGACAGTTAGGGAGGGACAAACATCTCACTTGCCAAACAGAACCGAACAACACACACACACACACACACACTCCCACACGATAACATTTGGATGCGGTTTCGGATTAGAGATTGGAGTGCGTTGTTATTTAAAGATGAATTCGGTCTATTGCACATGCGTTGGCACACGCACTTAAACACACGCACGCCCCTTTTATGCGGTTTCCAATTCTCGACCCCTCTACTGTGACTAGACAAGTCGTAAGTAACGTCCAACAACACCAATGACTACAGGATCAATCGTCTCATGTCAATCTCTTTCCTCCGATCAAAGAGTATGACCTATGACAGGCTGACAGTTACGTAGGTGCCATCCTTCACAAGTTGAACCCATTGCCACCTTCCCCCTTCCTGCTGTGGGACAACTGTGAAGTTCCGGGCACAGGCTGAATCACCTTGCTGCGAGTTCTGACACGCACCCAGAGAGGAATTAAAGGCAGCAAGTCACACCTGCCTTTAACCTCATCCCACTTCTCTCACTTCAACCAACTCTCCTCGTCTATACAGGTCACACAGTGTGTGTTTGTGGGTGTGTATGTGTGTGCTGTATGCAGGTGGGCGTGCGCGTGTGTGTCTGTGCGGGCATCCACAGGCGCGCGCGTGTTTTGGCGAGTGCGTGTGTGCTGCCACGCGCGGGTATGCACGTGTGTGTTGGCGTGTATGCGTGAGCGTGGGTTTCCACTTGTGTGTGTTGGCGTGTATGTGTGTGTGTGAGTTGATAGAGTGTCCCCAGACTGCCACATCTCTGATTCATCATCGCTCGTGTACTTGTGAAACTGTTGAGAGCAGGAGTCTGGAGGGAGAGGAACCCTGGAAGTCTATTCACACCGTCTCAGAGATGGAGACCCGAGGGAGCAGCCGTATTTGAAAGTTCACGGAGAGGGGAGAGGATAAGGAAGAGACTTTGAAGAAACGTCGACTCAGTATCTTTTTTAAGTAATCCTTTTTTACGCCTTGTCGCACCCGTCTCTTTATCCCTCCCTTCCTCTCTTTCTCTCTCGCTCTCTTTCTCTCTCTCTCTCTCTCTCTCTCTCTCTCTCTCTCTCTCTCTCTCTCTCTCTCTCTCTCTCTCTCTCTCTCTCTCTCTCTTCCTGTCTCTCACCCCCTCCTCTTGTCTCCCCCGGCGCCCACACATGTCCGGGAGTGTGACTGTGTCCGGGCATGTGTCCCATGGTGTACACGCACGCACACACTAAGACACACACACACACACACTAAGACACACACATACACACACACACCCACAAACACATACAGTGCACACAAATAGGCCCTGACAGACACTCCTGTATAGTCATTAGACGGACTCATCAGACATGACTGAGGATGCATCTAGCTCATATACATCCTCTCTATACATCCTCTCTATACATCCTCTCTATACATCCTCTCTATACATCCTCTCTATACATCCTCTCTATACATCCTCTCTATACATCCTCTCTATACATCCTCTCCACGTTCCTGTGTGGAACAGTGATGTGAATCTGTGTACATGAGCCAGGTGATGTTGCTGTTGCTGCCTGAGGAGGAAGGGTTTTTTTTCTCTGCAGGATAAATCCCCCCAACCCCCACCCCCAACACACACACACACACACACACAGCAATCTGCCTGACTTCTATAAGCCACTGCATTATGAAAAGAATCACACCCGCGAAGGCTCTGTGTCTTTCTGGAAACAGCTTCCGTGTCTGTTTCCCAGCCTTGACAGCCTTGAGAAATAATCCGAAACAATGGTTTCTGCAAAAAGAATTGTACATTTAATTTAACCAGTGCTTATACAGGCATTATGAATGGGAACGGCCATTGTTTTAACTGTCATAGACTCTCAGACCCACACAGCAGCCTTGTGCCTGCCTTAGCAAATGCTGCCCCCTGCTGTATAACACAGGAGTTACAGAAAATATGATAAACATGAAACACTACCATTCAACTAATAAAAACAGTGTATGGCAAACATTATAAATCCGCAATTAGAGGAAGCGGTATTTTCCAATTACAACCTGAATGTCAAACACGAGTTTCTTGTCTCTGCAATCTACCCCCCAGCACAAACACACAAACACACACATACACACACTTCTCTCTATCCCACATCTATGTGACAATAACATTGGGCCTGCAGTCTCCATCCTCCTCCATCAGCGTGGCCTCGTTACTGACGCTCTGCTGGTTCTGCGGCCGGTCATCTTGACGGTTCTCCACGCACCCCTCCGAGTCTCTCAGGTTCCTGTAGAAGCGGCGGTTCTCCTCAGGATAGGACACGGCAGACAAGGGCAGCCTGAGGAGAGCTCTGATGCCGGAGGAGAGGAGCAGGAAGGTGAGGGTGGACAGGCAGAACGGCCAGGTGCACGCTGGTAACCCCCACTGGAGGAAGGGGACATGGTAGAGGAGCAGGAAGCCAAGACACTCATCATTTAGACATTGCATGTGCAGTACTATGTGCAGTACTATGTGCAGTACTATGTGCAGTACTATGTGCAGTACTATGTGTAGTACTATGTGCAGTACTATGTGCAGTACTATGTGCAGTACCAATGATGCAATGAGATTGTAAGTATCAATCTCTTACCACGGATACCACGTTTGCGAAAGCTGAACCCAAGTAGGCACAAAAAAATGCTGAAGAAAAGACAAATGAATTCAAATGACGTCATGAAATGTAAGAATGTGACGGGTCAACAGTAGTAGGTGTGTGGAGGGTGGTTACCACAAGTGATGGCCAATAGATGAGCTTGCCAGGTGAGCGCGTAGAACATTCCTCCAATGGCGATGCAGGACAGGGCGCTGTTGTACCCCCATAGGCCAGAGTAGATTTCCTGACGAGGGGCAGCCAGGGCCAGACCTGAGGAGAGGATGATTGGATGGGAGCAACGTGTCAGTGATGATATCAACTGACACAGCGCCCCACGGTGTCTCTCACTGGAACAACAGCTCTGCTTGTTTCCTTTCAGATCTCAGTTGGAGAACGTTCTCAGAGGGTTCTCCCACAGGGGAAACCAAAGAAAGAACCCTTTGTGGTTCTCCTTAGAACATTTCATTTGAGAAGGCTTTCAGGTACATTTACAAAGATGCGGGGGGTAAGTTATGGCAGCTTGACTGAACAAATTGTTGCAGCTATAAAGAAGCCACAGTGCAACCCACAGCTTCCGTGCTCCACATCCTACCTAGAGGAGGGGGCGGGGCAGCCAACATCTGGGAACAATAATAACAGGAAATCAGCCAAATAATCCGGGGGCTGAACAATCCTTGGAAGAACAATAGTGGATTTCCTTCATGTTTCCAGTGTAGTGTATCACTTTCCAAAGAGAGTTGCTATTGTGTTGAGTTTGGCATGGGGGGCGTGTCCCAGAGGAAAAGGCTCACTGGGATTGATCATCAGAAATTGGCAAGCACTCACTTCTCTTCCATAGTCATATAAAAAAACATCATATGACAGGCTGTTACTGTAATTGCAGAAATGTTTATGACATATTTAGCTGTTTCTTTGTGTAAAATCAACCTTTTCTTTAAAACCATCCACAAATCCTTACGTTATTCTCCTCTCGTCCACATTCAAACCAAACAGTGTTGGTTCCATCCTGACTGTCTGCTCTCCCTGCTGCAATTTCATTCAGACATGCTTGGACTTACATTCATTCTTATGGTCTGATTTCAATCACTGCAGTCAGACCAGTATGCCGTTCCTTCTCACCCCCCCCCCCCACACACACACTCTCCTACCAGCCAGTGAGCCAGCAGCTGAGCCCAGTATGGCGTGCAGACAGATGGTTGGAGAGGAGACCAGCAGGGCCAGGATGAACAGACCTCCGGTCCAGGGCCCGTCACAGCCGTACACCTGACCCACGCCAACCGGCACAGACAGAACCAGCTGGAACCCAAGGGGAAAGAAATGATCAACGAGGTGACCCTGTCGCCGCCAGCAACCATAATAACAGGATGTGGTCACGGGCCAGGCAGAGCTGTCGCCGCAGGTAACAGTGATAATCCAATATCCGCTGGGAGAGATTCTTTGAAGAATGTCATTCATGAGTAAGAACTGGAAATGAGCCTAGCTTTCAGTGGAAGAAAAGCCTCTTTCTGGACTACATCCATAGGGATTATACTGTGTGTATGTGTGTGTGTGTGAATGAAGAGTGTGGTGCCTTCAAGCAAACGTACCTCAGAGATACTTAGCTCTGTTCCAGTGGTGTTATCATGGGAGAGGGACTTTGGCGGAATAACCACCTAGGAAAGCAGGAACATGGTTTGATCCGGAACACGATTTGCATGGATGCATTTGTCAGTGTGTGTGTGTGTTCCACTCCACCTGAGGGAAGAAGGGGTGGTTTGGCCCTGTAGCTGCCATGTGTACATACAGCACCATGTTGAACGGCAGAGTGAAGACGGGCAGGTCCCATTTACTGAAGACTGAGGCCAAGGCACTGGAGACCACTGGGCTACACCGCCAACCAAACCGATGAGAAACAGGAAGTCAATCGCCAGATCGGAGGCAGACGACAGGAAGAAGGATGTAAATAAGCCTGATGAGCGTGCCATTGTGTGTGCGAATGTGTACGTGCCTGCACACAACACTCCAAAGTGAATGTCGGTTTGTTGCGTGTACTGTCCACCTACCACATCATGGACATGAAGGTGTTGGGTAAAAGAAGCCACCAGCACCAGTCTCCGCTAGCAGAGAAGACCGCCATCAGCATGCCAACCAGAGTCCCGTTGTAGCCATGCAGCCCTGCAGACACGCCCCCCCTGCAACCACACATATCACTCCAACAGCTTAGGTCAACACTATGGCGAGAAACCTAAAGCGTGTATTGTGTCGAATGTGAAACACGACCTGCTACACAGCAGACCAGCCCTCACCGGCTCTGTCCAATCAGGAGGGCAGATGTGGTGGAGAGGAGGGTCCCTAGCAGTCCGTTCAGAGCATACCAGCGGTTCTGTAGAATCAGGCCCATGGCGATCAGGAGCCCGCTGAGGGGGTTGTTGACAAACATGACCTGGGCAAGGCCCCGGAACACCCAGTCCACCATCTGGACCCCCAGAACCTGCTCTGAGCCGGGCAGAGAGACACATGCTTCAGAGCTCTTTGGTTTGATGGATGGATGGATGGATGGATGGAAGAGTTGTCTTCTTACTTTTCATCCAGTCTCCACAGACCCTCATGTCCCCGGTGAACAGGCTGAGGAGCCTGGGGAGGGCTCTGGAGTCTGTGGCCGTGTTCTTCCTCCCAGACAGGGCCTTCTCCCCCGGCTCCATCTGGGCCGCTGCTGTGCTCATCCGAGGCTTCAGGTCCTGCAAGGCAGCTGGAGCACCAGGCTTAGCTGGACGTCACCAAGTCGACGTCAAGAAGGGGGTTTCAACATTTGAAAACTTGATTTGGGTTTGATGGAATGTGGGTGGCATTGACCCCAACTCTGCTGGGTTGTTTATGAAAACTTGACACATGGATTATGGAGGCCCTTCATCACATAAGCTTGATTTATCCGTTTAAAACTTAAAGTACATTTTACATTTAGTCATTTTTAAAAGTACAGTAAAACAGTACAGTAAAGTGCTGTGAAATGTAGATTATATTTTTGAGCTGCATACACACCATTTTCTACACTTGCTCCCAAAGACCTCCCAAGGACAAAGAACAAACACAACCACATTGAAACTAAACTGCAACATTGCTATCAACTCTTAAACAATGGATCTTTTCTCTTAAGTCTAGTATTTTCTACAGTAGAGTGCCCCTTACCTGTGATATAAGAGCCTGGCATAGATATTTCCAGATGTCCACAAACGATCCAAACATAACAGTATTATTATAGATCTTCTCTTCACAATCCCTCCTCTCAAATGTCTCCCCTCCCCTTCTCTGCACACTTTGGTTCCAAATAGCCAATGGCCCCCCGGTCCTCCTGCCCTCCTCCTGCACCCCCCCCCCTCCTCTCCCCCTGTCCACCCTGCTGTTTGGTCAGGAGACTTCCTCACAGGCAGCTAATCAGGGATCAGAATATGTAATTGTTCTAAATCACTTCTGGTTCCTGCCTATAACTAGGGTGGAGTTGAGGAATGAAATCCACCTCCCGGTCCTATTTTCCACTGAATGCTTGCTTGTGATCTACCCACAGAGAATGAGAAGGGATTGAAATACAATGCTGACAGTTGAAGTCTTTGAGAGAGTTGTGAACCTTGCTTTGACTGACGACTAAGTAAAAAAAAATCACACGCATCTTTGAAAACGTTTAATTTCTCTCTTTGATGACATCACACGCACAAAAAGAGAATCGACGTGACAGCAATTCTTAACGTGTGAGAACACTCATGTCTACACTGACACCAGGCACTGGGATGTTGTTCTGGAATCTTTTTTTTTTTTTGCACTCCATTGTTTCTTTCCTCCAAGATTTCCCTATATGGGGGAAGTTTCGAAGAGTGTACAACTATAGTACAGTAGCTGGTGGTAGAGAGGGGCTGATTAGGTTGAAACAAAACTAGTCATGGATAGAACTACGCCCAGAGTCATCTGTCTCCACACCTCCCACCCTGTTAGGCTGGAGACTGTGACCTGTCCCTAGAGAGCTAACTTTCTGAGTACAAAAGCTTTTGAAAGGGAAAGGAAGCGTAAAAAATGGCTGACACTGTATGTAGTAGGTGGCGACTATGGTATTGCAGAAATATGGTAACATGAAATGGAAAATGTATGAAATGCGGAAAGACATGGGAGGTAATGAGTGAAAATGAGCTTCCAACCAGTTGTTGTGTCATTGTATGATACACTAAATCAGCTTGAGACATTTTATAAAAGGGGTTGAGAGTGGGGTGGGAGGGGGGTACAGGCGAGGGTGAAACGTACCAAACAAAGTACAAAAGCTGTGTACACACATCTACACACACGCACAAATGACCACACGCAACCACACGCCATATACACTACGTACAGACGTAGAGAGACTGTCTCTCTCAGTCTAGTCTCTCTCGGGGTCTCTCTCTCTCTTCTTTCAGCGGGTTAGAGTCCGTCGACGCCGTGCTGGGTGCTGAACTCCTGAAAGTCCTCAGGAATGGTGTCTGCAGGAGACAAAGGTGAAAGGTCAGGAGTCAGGCGTGCTGGAGCAAAAAGGGCTGCACTCGTAGATTCTCCCAGGGACGAACGGATGGTGAGTCAGAACTGACCATTGCAGCGGTACTTGAGGTTAGACCAGATGATGTTCTCCTGGGAGAAGCAGAACACTCCCAGGCGTCCTCCTCTCATGGTGGTGTCAATCGTCACCCCAGAGTCAGCCACCAGCTCTGTGCCCTCATAGAACCGAGCCCTGGGAGGGTGTTGACACACAGATTACACACACACACGCTCACACCGTGCACATACTCAGGCGCACACACATCTAGCGGCCTTACCGGATGTATCCGACCTGCGGGCGGTGCTGGAGGTACCAGCGGTAGGACACTTTGTCCTTCCAGCCCACGTTTCTGGGGTCCTTCCACAGCAGACGCACCTGGTCGTTGGTGTCACCTGTGTGCCACAGGGAGTTCCTCAGGTGCTCACCTGGACCTGACTTAGACTTCACTGCCTGGGAGAGGGAGGGGGGAGAGGGAGGGGGGAGAGGGAGGGGGGAGAGGGAGGGGGGAGGGCAGGTGAGGGGAGGGGGGAGAGGGAGGGGGAGAGGGAGGGGGAGGGGGGAGAGGGAGGGGGTAGGGGGATTAAACAAGGCCCATGGAACATTTTATCTAGAGTCGTGAGATAAAGAAACTAGAACAGTTTGCCAGCCTAGAACAGGCCAGTCACTGAGGACCAGCCTTTTGGTTAGGGTTAGGACCTAACCTGCAATGAGGCTAGGTTCTCAGGACTTTTCTTGTGTTAGGATTGAGGACTGACCCTTGGGTCAGGGTTGGAATCTAACCTTGAGCTGGATCCCGGGCTCTGCCACGGCCCTGAAGGGCGTGGCCTGCCAATAGGTCTGCTCTGTCTGCTTCCACATGACCACGTAGAAGGAGGACGAGTCCTGGTAGCCGAAGATGAAGCCGGCGTAGTCATCATCCGTCACCGTGTTCACGTGGAATGTCCCCTCAAAGTCCACACCGCTGAACGCGGTGTAGCCTAGGCAACAGAAGATACAATACTGCTTACTGATTGCCATTTCCTTGTCACCATGGCAGTCTTTTATGATGCAAGCTGCACAGATGCATTACTGGAAAAGGTCATTTTGGGGGATTCAGGATTTCATTTGGGATATTTTTCTTACCAACAGCAAGTCCTGGATCACTGTTCATAGTTTGCACAATCTCCATTCCCTTTGGGAGAAATGAAGGCAGTCATAAAACTAATGTGGAGTACATAGTTTTATTGTGAAAACTGTAAATCTGTCCCCTCAGAAAATGTTATCTAACAGCCAAATATTCAGTAAAAGAAAAGCTATTCCACCCAAATTTGAAAACAAACTTATGACCCTGGTGTGTTTGTTATGGTTTGGAGAAAAGTGTCTGCTAAATGAATAAAATGTCAAATGTATATTGTAAGGAATACTTTAATCATGATCAATGTCTGGTAGACTCAGCCAGAGAATGTCTGACCTGGTTGAGGACCACCCAATTGGGGTCGATCTGGGCGTCACCCTCCGGGTCCAGCACCACCGTCTGATAGGCTCTGAAGTCTGTCAGCGTGACCTCGGCGTTCTCCGGGCAGTTGTCGATTCTGTCAATCACCTTGTCCTGGTCGAAGTCTGACTCACAAATGTCTCCGACACCATCGTCTGAGTCACAAGGAAGAAATGACTCAGTCAAAGAAACACATTGCAAACTGTCAAAATAGTGATCGTTTGATGTTTTTTTCTTCAATACTACGTCTTCTGCATGTCACATTTGTATTGTAATGATCATCATCGTCATCGAATGGTGACTAACTGTTGTCATCCTGCTGGTCAGGATTGGGGACAAGACGACAGTTGTCTGGGCCAGGCGGCAAGGTGTCAGGGACTCCATCATTGTCGTCATCGTCGTCACACTCATCCCCCAGGCCATCCTTGTCCGTGTCCAGCTGGGAGCTGTTGATCACCTGGGGACAGTTGTCCTTGGTATCCTGGTGGCCGTCACCATCACTACGCAGGATATAGCACACAGGAAGTGACGACAAAGTATCGGAATTGACATCAATAAAATGGCAAGGCATCTGTTCCATGCACTATGGCTTGACCCAGAAAAACAGGCCTGGGAAATCATTCCGTTTCAATGACTCAAGCATAAGTATGTTCATAAAAAAAGAACCCGGAGCAATTCCACCAGGACAACGCATCATGTTTCTGAGAACTAATTATGTTCCTCATCTCAGCTCGACTGAGCTGTGGGCTCTCGAGTCCCTCACCTGTCTTGGTTGGTGTCACAGGAATCCCCAACCAGGTCGTTATCGATGTCCGACTGGATACAGAGAAGAGAGTCATGCTTCTTAATAAGATCAACACCCATCATCTCTCCCTCACAACCCAGCCTGGGCACCAGTCTCCTCAAGGCCCTGCCCTGAACACACTCTCTAACAGGTCATGGGCACCAGTCTCCTCAAGGCCCTGCCCGGAACACACTCTCTAACAGGTCACTCCAGGCTTTGCAACAAGCGGGTAGCTGTCAGTGTCTGCCCAAAGTCCCAGCCTGGCCTATCTTAAGTCTATCTATATCCCTGTAATGAGTGGAACAGGGTCTGGTCCAAGGGCCAAGGGGGTTGGCTCTGCAGACTGGGCTGGACGGCTGGTTCTGACGTGACCTAACCTCTTTAGGCTGACCTTATTAGGTTTAGAAAATCAGGAAAGTCCATATACAGTAGTTGAATGGCAAACAATAAGTTCAAATGGATTAAAGGGATTCTAAAGCAGTTAAATGTTTACGAAAATATGGACTTGATTCATTTGAGATGTATGTAACTGGGCAGGTTGTGACCTGGTTCAAATGTGAGACATCTTACCAGGTTAGAGTTAGGGGATTTGTAACCTGGTGTGATTTGGGATGAGTCTGACCTGGTTAGGATTGGGGATATCAGGACAGCTGTCGCAGGCGTCTCCCACTCCATCTCCATCTCTGTCCAACTGGTCCCTGTTCTGGACCCGCTGGCAGTTATCCAGGAAGTTCTTTAGACCTGGTGTCCAATCACAGGACAGTGCATTGCAAGGTCAGTTCTTTGCACTCTTTTTTTAACCAATAGTATTTAAAGATGAGTGTCCACAGCGTAGATATACTACTTTTAATAGGCTTGTACTTTGAAATGGACAAATTCAGTTTATCGATGTTTGAACAGCAGGGGAAGCTGTTCAATCTATTACACTTGTGTGCGTCTTCAACATGTAAACCTTCTTTAACACCACTATGAAGCCTAATGTGGTAAATATCTACACAAGATGCCTAAATATGTGACTTCAATTATTATTGAAACTTCCCAGCCACTTCCCATATGTGGCAATTCTACCATTTAGATTCTTTTACAATTTGCCATTCATAGTTTGGTCACTGGGAGGCACTGTTGCTTCAGCCGTGCAGGTGATGGACCAGGCGGTTGTGTGTGTAAATAAAGCCAGAGATGCCATCCCTCATCTGTCACAGGGAGGGTGGCGTGCTGGTACAGCAGCAAGGTCAAACGGCAGCCTGGGAAAATCCAGTTTGTATTACATTCTAATCAGTGGGATGAAAGAGGAAATCTGGCAGAGAGAGGCCGAGAGGAAGGGAGGCTGGCAGAGAGGCTGAGAAGAAGGGAGGCTGGCAGAGAGAGGTCGAGAAGGTGCACGTGGTGTTTTTCTTCCTCTGTGGGTATGATGTTCAACTAGATTGTTTCCCAAACACAGAAGAAATGGAGACCTGCTTAGTCCCAGACTGTACGCAATCTGCACCGATACAAGAACCCTGCACCAGTCCTCTAACTTCAGAGTGAGTGTGTGTACCGTCTCCATCCATGTCGTCATCGCAAGCGTCTCCCTTCCCGTCGCTGTCGGTGTCCCTCTGGTCTGGGTTCTCTATCGTGCGGCAGTTGTCGCACGCGTCACCGTGGCTGTCCTTGTCACTGTTCCTCTGGTCCACGTTAGGCTTCAGCCAACAGTTGTCCTAGGAAGGGCAGTGAAACAGGTGAGGGGCGGTGTTGGTGTCTGTGCGTGTTTGTCTACGGTGTGTACGTTCATTATGAGTGCTGTGTCTGTGTGTAGAAGTGTGGGGCATGTGTGTGTGCCTGCGATCAAGTCTGGGGGGTTGCGTGCGGACCCACAGTTGTGCGTGTTCATTTGGGCTCCTCTGCGTGCGTGTGCGTGCGCGCGTTTCGTCCCTGCGTTGGCGGCACACCTTTTCCACGTGACATGTCACTCGTTCAGCAGGCGCTTCGATCTAAAGCGACACACGAGGGACGCGGTCGCGCCGCGCGTCACGTGTGCGTCGCATGTGCCTCTCTAACCAGGCACCGCGAGCTGTGCCCACCTGCTCGTTGAGGATGCCATCTCCATCGGCGTCCTCGTCACACGCGTCTCCCAGGCTGTCCTTATCAGCGTCTTCCTGGCCAGAGTTGGGGACGAACATGCAGTTGTCCTGGAAGAAACCGAAACACTCTTGTGTCGTTTACCAAAGCACACACTGGACTGATGAAGGGACATTATTGGAACAGCAAGATGAATACACTTCTCGGCATGCCTAAAACACATAGTTGTCCATCTTTGAGATAGCGGTCAGTGTTTTGTATCGTGCATGGAGAACATTCCGCACGGGTTACGTAGCCAAGGTTACCTTTTTGCAGTTTAAGTCTTTGCACTTGAGTTTTTCATCGGGGTATCCATCGATATCTGTGTCCTTCCCACACAGGTAACCATTACCGGCCCAGCCAATCCCACACTGAGAAAACAAAACCGAAGGCCTCACAGACTGTTGTGTGTGTGTCTTGAAGTGTGTGTGTGTGTGTGACCCAGACCCAACTCTGACCTGACAGGAGATGGACCCGTCTCGCTCTACGTTACAGATGGCATTCGTGTCGCACGGGTTGGTAAGACTGTTTCCACAGCTCCTCTCTGGTTTACATCCTTTCACCTGGTCCCCTGTGAAGCCTGTCTGACACCCCCCGCATTTGTAGGAGCCCTGGGCAGTCACACAGCGGGGAGAGGGGGGGGGGCACAGGAGGAACAGAGAACACAGGAGGAACAAATGATGAACCGAGAAACAGACTGTGAAAGAAACAGTGATAGCTGTATGGTGCTGTGGAAGGTCTTACCACAGAGTTGTGGCACAGAGAGTTGGCCGTGCAGCCCCCATTGTTGGGCCCTCTGCACTCATCGATGTCATCACAAATCTAAGGAAATATGGGATCAAACATCAGCTTTTTTGACACAAAATGTGGCAGGAAACAAAATCTCCATGAGTGGAAGTATATGTAATATTTAATGTATCATATAATATAACTATTATCATATAATCTTTATTTGTATGATATCATATTTCAATATATAAGATATATTTCCATGTAAAAGAGGATGTGACTGCAAACTGCTAGATCCTCTGTTGGAGACACAGAGGCCTGTGATTGGCCGACCTGCTTGTTTGTCTGAGCGTAGACCACTCCTACTCCCTCCACTGCCAGGCCGCTGTAGCCGTGCGGACATGCGTCACAACGGAACCCTGGCGCCGTGTTCACACACTTGACCCCAGGGAAGCAAGGGTTAAACTGGCACTGTGTGTGTGTGTGGGGGGGGGGGGAGGGGGGTGACGAGAGGGAGAGGAAGAAAAGGAGAGGAATCGGAGAGAGGGGGAGAGGGAGAGAAGGTGAGAGAGTGCGAGAGAGGGGAAGAGAGAGAAAGAAAAATATGTTGACCACGCCATAAACCACGTAAACCAAAATGACTCTTTCCTCCTCCACCCACCCACACACACACACACACACACACACACACATGCCCAGCCACCTACCTCATCTACATCATCGCAGCTGAAGCCGTCTCCTGTGTAACCGTCAGGACAGGGCCCACACTCGATCCCTTCTGCCGTCTCCGAGCACACCGTGTCACGGAAACACACGCCCGGGCCGCAGCGCGCTCTCACCACCTCCGTTCCCCCGAGCCCTTCGAACGCACCGGAGAAAATTTGCTCCTTAATAACAGCCAATCGATTCGCCTCGCTCCATGGTTCAGACACTGGCTGATCACCCGTCCAGCTCCATAACACATTGGGCACGGTACAACATCATGGTGTGGATTTCCTGTGGACCTTACCACAGGCCTGGCACTCTGAGATGGTGTTCCTGAGAAACGATGTCTCTTTGACCTGAGGGAAGTTATAAAAACACAGTTTTAACACCCGGCCAGGAGTTCACAGGGGTTGTAGGGGGGTCCGGGACCAGGGCCCAGGGGTCAGGGGTCAGTGGTTAATGGCCCCCCAGTGAGTCTTTGCTGCGGTTACCTGCTGAATGAGGACGTCTTTCAGCTCGTTTATCACCTTGGTCAGTTCCAACATCTGATTGGACAGCTGCTTTGTGTTGACCCCTGTTGAAGCAACTAAAGTTAGGGGCCAGTCTGAGCTCAGAAAAAAAAGGTTAAGAACTTGCTGGAAAACCTTATGTAGAATTAATTGGTGAAGTGGTTCTAGAACTGGTGTTAAATGGAATAGTTCTTTCTGGGAGGAAAAATGTTTCTCATAGGGTTCCCCATAGGGTTCTTAACAGGTATTGAAGGAACCTCATAATGGTGGTAGGAAGAACTTACCTAGGGTTTGGACGGAGTCTCTCTGCTGGTGACAGTCTTGAAGAGAGGCAACGTTCTCAAACGTGTCACCGACCACCAGCTTCAGCTCCTCCAGCTCCTCCTGGCAGAAACAGAGAGGCCAGCTTTCATCACCATCAGCGAGGAGACAGAACAGGATTACAACCAACCACATAGCCCAGTCCTAGTGACCAGTCCTAGTCAGGAATCATGCCCCCCCCCCAGTCATCACCTGCTCCTTCCCCTGCATGGCCTTGAGCTCCACCACCCCGTACCCCTGAGGCAGGCCCTGGAAGACGGCAGGGAGGTCCCTCACGGTCTCCACCAGCCGGCAGTCCAGGTGGAGCTCCACCCCGCCCGGGCCCTGCTGCTGCATGCCCTTCAGGTGGAACATCAGACGGTGGCGCTGCCCGTCCGCCAGGTCCAGGTTGTTAAAGGTGACAGAGGACATCCTCCTGTCTTTCCTCAGGAAACGCAGTACGGCTGGAGGGGCCATGGGAGGGAGGGGGGGGGGGGGTGGAGGGGGGGAAAGAGCAGGGAGGGAGAACGGAGAGAGAGAGAAATAATGAAAAAAGGGGGAAATGCAATGTCAGGAATTAAGAGACTATGTAAATGGGATGATTGATTAAATGAATAATGTAGAAAAAGCAAGGAAGGACATATTGATCAAAACGTACAAAGGGGGCTACAGAGGACACGAAAGGGAATGAGAGAGTCGAAGAGTTTTGGTTGTGCCAAAATGTAATGAGAAAATGTACAGTGTAAGGGAGAGTGAAAGAGGGATGGATGAAAAGAGAGAGAGAAGGAAAAACAGAGCCAAAAACAATACAAAAAGACCATAATAGACTTCTAGGGAAGTCAAAGAGAAGTGAAGTCATTTCAATTCACTGAAACTTTTAAAATGTTTTTATTACACAATAGCCCCTCCTGGACTAGTTTAAGAAGTAGACTCGAAAACTCGAATGCAGTGTCACATTGTGTAATATCTCACAAAGAAATTACAACAAGACACAGTTCCAGTCTATTTCCACAAACACCACAAAACGCACGCCTTGTGACTCACCTCGGTTGAGTTTGCCAAGAATGGTGAATTCAAAGTACTTGCTGTTGTCCCGGGGGTTGTAGAAGCCGAACACAGTGGCTCCCATCTTGGGCTGCAGCTTGAAGGTGGTGAGGATGAAGGCCTCGTTGACCCCCTGCTCAGCCAGCCCACCCTGGAGCAGGTCCGGCAGGCACTCCGGAGACGTCAGGAGATCGTACACTTGGCGGCGGGCGGGGGTAGAAACATACCAGTCAAACAAGGATCTGACAAGGTTCAATCAAGACTATGATTGGTCAGTCTTGAGGCATTCGTTTGATAAAGCTTTTTACTGAGAAGTTTCTTTTGATTTAAAAAGGTTTTTTCTTTTTTTTTTTTTTTTCAAAGGGACATCAATCATTCCTTCAAGCATCTCAGAACACCTGGGTGTGGTTTGGGATCACCTATCCATGAGAAGCCTGGTTGGCTGATTATGGAGATGTGCTGTCAGTGCTTTAGGAATAGAATGTACAGAAAAGGAATTGTGGAGTGCTGCTCAAGGTTACAGAGGGACATTCTTTAATAGAGTCCCCGAGGAAGAGAAAGGCGGCAAAGCCCTAGGAAGATGTGCCCTGAATCTCTATCGCCCGGTCTGGACCGGATGCATGCACAAGGGCCTTAACAGACGTCTGCAACGCTCGCTGTCGCGAAGGGGCACCAAATTGCTCCCAAATGCTTCCCGAAAATCGCTCTCATCCTCGGCCAGATTGCACAGAGTGATGTCTAAGACTAGTCGTTTGTTCGTTCTCTTTTTTCTCGCTCTGTCCCTCTTTTGATTTCTCTCGCCCCCCCCCCCCCTCTCGGTATGTGCAGTGTCTCCCTGTTTCCCCTCTTCCCCTCCTTCTCTATCTCTCCCCGTCTCCCTCCTTTCTTCTCCCTCCTCTCTTCTCCCTCCTCTCTTCTCCCTCCTCTCTTCTCCCCCCTCTCTTCTCCCTCCTCCCTCCTCCCCCCTCTCTTCTCCCTCCTCTCTTCTCCCCCTCTCTTCTGCCTCCTCTCTTCTCCCTCCTCTCTTCTGCCTCCTCTCTTCTCCCTCCTCTCTTCTGCCTCCTCTCTTCTCTCTCCTCTCTCACCTTTCCTCTCGTCTCTTCCTCCCCCTGGTGTTGCAGCGCTCCAGGGAGCCACACAGAGCCTTTTTTTTCTCTTCCTTCCAAGAGTGTGCCGCTAAAACGTGACAACTCGAGCCCTGGGAAACAGGCTTTTCTTTCATGGTCTCCCCTGCGCTCGGCCTCACCTTTACAAACACCCCAAATGAGCCGGGCCAGTGAAAGGCCTCAGCATGTTCATTGTGCCTCCTAACTGTTTAGGGAGGTTGTGCCAGACAAATAGATCTCTGTCTGCTTCAACGTGACTCTGCCCTGAGAAGCAGCATCGGGCGCAACGCAGCAGTTGAAACAGTGGCTCTATCTGTCGGCTCTTCCTCCAGTTGTCTGCAGTATTATCGCTCTTTGAAAGACACTACGCACTTCGGACACACACACACACACACTAAGGTTCCCTTCTGTCTTGTAGACTGAGAGCCATGTCTCCTCACAAAGAACCACGACGAAGGGTCTGATTTCAACATCGGACCCCCTTCCCATCCCGTCGCCCCCTGCATCCTTCAAACCACCTTAATCTCCATCAGGAAAACACACACACACACCTCTTATCCCTAAGATCTGTGAGAAGACGACCAAAAGTCCAAACTCTAATACCTACGCTACCCCATTATGTCGTGTTACGAAGAAGTTTGAACAGTGCACTTGGAAATCGTATTCCTTAATCCCACAAAACTCACTTGTTGCCACGGTGCTCAGCAAATAATAGTGATACGACAGTAGCTTTCCTGTTTCGATAAATCATATCTCCAGAATAATGTTTGAGCAATGTTTGAAGTCTCTAAATCAGAACTTTGCTTGTTTTCCGATCAGCGCAGTGGATATAGAGTGATGAACAGTGGGAGCCAGATTGATGCCCTCCTTCACCACGGGCAGCTGTGAAAATATTAACACACATCTCTCAGACTTACCGACTTACAGTCCCCAGCCTGGGTCTCAATCCAAAAGTTAATGTCTGTGTGTGGTGGGGGGGGGGGGGTTCTGCACGTGTGGTTTTTTTTTTCTCAGACCTCAGTATTGCATGCAGACCAGTAGTGATTATTCCCATGTGTCTCATTATGCTGGGACTGTTCAGAGCCTAAATCAGAGCCAGACCATGCCCGCCCCCCCCGCCCCCCCTCACCCCCTCACCCCACCCCCCAAGCTATAGGTATCAGGCAAGTCGGTACTGAGCTCAAGGTGACGTCACACACACACGCACTCACACAAATGCGCACGTACACAAACACACACAAACAAGCACACACACAATCAGAGCTCCCGTCCCGTCAACCGCCGGCACTCTCACTCTGACCTCAGCACACAGCATTCCTCAGCAATATGTCTTTTCAATCTCCCCACCTCTGACTGCACAAAGGCATATTTGTTTTGATCCTTTTATTCTTACCTAACGGAGTATTGAATGCCATGTCTATGTATTTTGGATCAGTCCATGTGAATATGAATATGAACCAGCTCAGAGTCTGCTAAAGGCATCAGTGTCTGTGAGTGCTGGGCATCTATCCTGACAAATACACTGAGGTGCAGCCCTGAGTGCTTTATTAGACAGATAAAAACATGCCAGATTTACCTCATAGTCTGTCTGTCGGCACACACACACACACACACAGAGAAATGCATGCACGCACACACACACACACACGCACGCACGCACACACAGTGCAGTCTCTTAGTCTCTCAAAATCCAACAGACTTTTAACTTAAATTGTCTCACTTTCCTTGCAGTATTTAGTTTCCCTACAAACTTTTCATATTATTTATGCAATTTTTGTCTTACCTTTATTCTATCTCATCTTAAGTATAGCGACTGCAGCTTCATCTCCACACCATAGAATTACTCAGGTCAATATATAATTTAGTGAAAGTTCAGTGTGTGAACTCACCTGAACCCTGAGCTCTGGCAAGAGAGCCCAGACTCAGGATCAGCTGGGTGCCCAGGATCATAGAAGTCCACAGTCCCATTCTGTCCTTCGGCTGGTCCCAGGTCAGATGCTGTTCACAGAGGATCCTTATGTAGCCTGTCACTCACTCCCTTGTGCGCCTCCGTAGTGTGTGTGTGTGTGTGTGGGCGTGTGTCTGAGAGAGTTTAAGTGTGTGTGAGAGAGTGTGTCACTTCCACTAGAAGCTGAGGTAGGGTTATTCAGTCATAGTGAGCCAGAGACTAACTGCTGCCTGTCTGTCTGAGTCCCCCTGTGCAAGTGAATCTCTCTCCATGTGAATGTGCAGTAGGAGGCTATGTCTGTCTGTGTGTGTGTGTGTGTGTGTGTGTCCCAATGTGGACTGGGAGGCTGACAGACTAACCGAGGGAGGAGCAACAGGGCCGGAGTTGGTTTAAAGCCGTCCTCAGGGGCCACATACCGAGAAGGTGTGACCAGGCCGTCCTTCCTTCAGACTCCTAGCCTCCTATTGGCTCCCGTTGTCTCCCAGGGAACAATGCGTAAGATCGTGTACAGCAGCTCCTGTCTGTCCCACAGGAAAATCCAACCTCTCAACATAGCTGGGCTGAAACGTATCGGTGTCTTTTTTTCTTTTCTTGTTTGTTTTCTATCTGGAGGTGGGGACCTCTGAGAGCGTTAACGGGGACCTGTAAAATCCCTTCAAGCTGTGAGGGAGGGGGGGTTAGGTGGGGGGTCGAGGGGGGTTTATGACCCCACACCTCCTCAGCAACACGGCAAGACGCTTTCACGTTTTCGCAGGGTTCAAATCCAACACCTTTCCCCTTTCCACCCTCTCTCTCACCACCCCCCCCCGCCTCCGCCCCCTGCCCTGCCCTCCCCCCCCCGCGCCCCGAGCGCAGACAGGAAAGGAGCGATCTGGTCAGGAACCAAAAACTTTTAACAAGCGCACGTTCACCGTCACCTGGTGCTGCATTGGCCAGACACGCCCTGGCCCCGCCTAACTGTCACATTCGGCACAGAGGAACTGAGGAGTGGTTGTTTTTCGTCAAGCAATTTTGTTTTTAAGCAGTAAAGCTTGTTCCGTTTGACATTGGGGAGTATTAGGGCGGACATTTGTGCTGCAGAGACTTCAGGCTCCAGGAGAGAGCTGACAGCCCATGTCTGCTGCTGCCTGGAAGATTCTGACTTCAAATATTTAGGCTACTTACATACTTGGAAAAACCTTTTGGAAAAAAAATTGCTTCTGCTTCAATAAGTCCTTCAAGGAAAGATTTCAATTAGAACCATTTCACCAATAGAAGCAGAAACCCCCAAAAGCTTTTTCCAGAAGGTTACAGAACAAACTTAAGTTAACTATTTGAAAATACTGAAACTAGTCAGCGCTACTGCTCCTGTGTCAGATTGTGAGCTGTGGCTGGGACTGTTTTCTCCATTGACTATGTCTTCAAGTCACATTCTGTGCCTGTAGGTTAGGACAGCTCCTGGAAAGCCCAAATGCGTGAGTCATTCTTTCTGTAGTCTGAAACCACAGGTGTTCACTGAGGCTGCTTGGATGTCCCTGCCACGGTTGTTTGGTGTTCCCTGGTTTGGCTCCTGTCCAAGATGTTGTGCTAAAGGCTGAGATAGGATGCCGATTGAGTAAACTGTCTTCTGATTGGTCAAGAGATCAGGAAGCCCTTCCAAAGCCACAGTTCGGAAGCCAGCGATTGGTTGTCATCAGAGGGAGCGGGTGAACAGACCACGGCCCCTCTGCTGGAGACCCCGGTCTGAGTCACGTCATGCTGTGGTCTCTGAGATCAGACTGAACCCTGTAAACTCCACTCAAACCCAGACTCACACACACTCTCTGCTGTAGACAGACGTGAGGCTCCATAGATCAGGTTACCCTCCGTGAATTCTTAACTTCCGAAATTCTTTTTCTGAATTCTTTTTTTATCATGTTCTCCATTTCCCTCCCGATACAGAAGGGAACTGTCAGTCAAACATAGGGTTCTGTTCTGTTTGCCACTCACATCCCCTCACTCAAGTGCCTACACATACAATTTACCAACCCGGCAACACACAGTACACATCCCCACCAACCTGGTAAGACACAGTACACATCCTCTACCAACCTGGCAACACACAGTACACATCCTCTACCAACCTGGCAACACACCGTACACATACTCTACCAACCTGGCAACACACAGTACACATCCTTCACCAACCTGGCAACACACCGTACACATACTCTACCAACCTGGCAACACACAGTACACATCGTTCACCAACCTGGCAAAACAAAGCGAAGGGTGTTTGTACTGCTGGCACTGTTGCTAAGTTACCGTGTGTTATTAAACCGCAGGGAATGGTGGACGTCCAGTCCCCCTTAGCTCCTACCTAATGAACCTCTCCAGCAGCAGTTTCTCACCGTCGCAAAGGTCTTCTTCATCCATCGTCTCATCTCCCCTCACCCTCAATTACACAAAGCCCCGTCCAGCTCTGTGGAGGGAAACTGCAAACCCTTAAATTACAGCGTACAGTACAGCTTAGGGCCTTGGTCTTTCATTAGCCAGCTAGCTACAGCCACAGATAGAGAGAGAGAAAGAGAGAGAGAATTAATAACACAGCCACATCCTGTGGGATGTTAGTCGTTAGTCTACAAGCACACAGCAACCTTGCGGACCTGACAGTTACAGTAAGATGGAGTCTGTTTCTAGAAGGTTCTCTCCTTGCTCTGTACAGTAGGTAGAAAGGGCCATGATTAAAACATGGATAAGATGCAAGGTTCTCTATACCACTACTGAACAGTGTGGCTTTATAATACAGCACATGATAATGCATAAATAATTAAATGTTTCTTTTTCAGGGTCTGAATAGGTGCACTCAAAGTACATCATTCCAAATGAGTTCTGAGTTATTAATAAGATATTACAGACCAAATTACGGGCAGTAATGCAGATGTATTCATATTTGATCTAGAATTCTCCGGTTGGCTGAGATCAGGGGGTCCTGTGGGCTACCATTACTTCTACTCAGGTACATCTGAAGTAACATGTGGAGTGATTTGTTTGTCTGATTAACCGAACCTGCAGCAGAATCCAGGCCAAAACAATACAGTACACAATTACTCGTGCTGCTTTATGTCCACACAGAGCCGCTCGTCATTTGATTAGTTCATAACTGAATGTGGTTATGCTTCCACCATTTCAATTTACCTGGACAAATATCGACCACCGTCAAGTTAGACTGTCTGGGAAATCACTCAAAATGGCTGCCTCTTGTGGATACTGTAATGCAATATAGCCTAACCTGAATGTTTTGTTTTCCTAGGGAAGTGGGAGTTATTACACAAGATTGACGACAGGTGCATGCTGGGTATTCTCCAAACAGTGCTCTTTGCCGGGAAACGTATGGTTCAGAGAACAACCATGTCCTCATCGCTTCTCAGGCATCTAGGACAAGCTGGGTAAGAAGAGACTGGTGATGGATTAACCACATGTTCACTCTCAGTCCTTTCCTCTCAGATAACACACACACACACACTCAAGCCACTCCTCTCCCCATTCGTTCTGTCTTTCTTTCTTTTTTTCTGCCTCTGTTCATCCCAGAATCCTTTTACAGTCTGTCGCAATGTGTTGACTGAGGCTTCGGGATGTCAGAAACCCTACCCTGAGTGAGTTCCAGGAGGCTCAAACACACCTGGCCTATGGCAGCACTGTTTACCCCCCCCACCCGTCCCCCAGGTCCACCACTGCCATCAATCCTGGGGGGAGGCCATGCTCCCCTGGCCCCGCATGCCTGGACCCGCAGGGTTTACAGAGTTTACCATGCTGAGGAGAGACTAATGGAAGTCGATCAGAGGCACGCTGCTTCAGGTTAGGGCCTTGCCGGATCTCCACTGGGCTCAGGTTGGTGGTCATGAGCCAAGGCGTACAGTACGCTGTGTGGTGAGCTTGTTCAGAGGGTAGGCTGGGTGTGCTGGAGAGAGCAGTGGAGAGGAGGCTCGGCACATGCAAGTGATTACCCCCCCCCGTACTCTGTAGTTTGGGGTGGACGAGGGCGGGACGGGCACGTGTTTCGGTTCATAGGTGAAAAAAAATACTTAAAAAAAACATGCATCAAAACATATGGGAACACAAAGCAGCTCCTTTCATCTCCCCTCTGCTGTGGGTGTGTGTGGGTTGGCTTTTAAACGCTGTGCTTTCATTTAACAATGGCTACTGTGATTAAAAGCAGCAAGCATGAGGTGTGAGCATGAGTCCATGTCCAGCCCTGGGAGGTGAACTCGGGACGGTGCTCTGTGGCTGTGAGCAGCTGGCGGGCAGGACATTCATCACCGCAGAGCCGAGCTTCTTCTCGTCCCGTCTTGGGGGACGTGCTCCGTGGACACCTCTGGTGTCGGGTCACCGGCTCCAGGCTGAGTCAGCCTCTGTGGGAGAGAGCCTGTCTTCATTGTCTTTGTGAGGCAGGGACGTCACCGAGGCAGGGACTTCCCTGAGTCAGGGACATCACTGAGGCAGGGACTTCACTGAGGCTCTCCCTTTCACACAGACGTCGATTCCATTTAGTGACGACCTCCGCTGCTCAAAGCCGGCACAATAATGACCCCCCCCCCCCCCCCGTTCTGTCTCCTCTTACACAGAGCCTTGTACAGATCGCGCAAAAAGAGGCTTGTGTGTGTGTGAACATGTGTCTGAGTGTGTCAGCACGTTTGACTGTACGTTAGTCATGGTTTAGTTGACGGATGCTGTGGGGGAGGGGGTGTCAGGGTCAGGTGGTATTGTGCTCTGGCCCCTGGCCTAGGAGTGGGACGGTTCTACGAGGTTCTCTTGTTCCTCATGTTAAACAGTTCTCAGAGAGGAAGGGAGACACATATGGGAAAGTGGACTTCTTTGAAAGAAAAAGAGAAAGGGAGTGATACAAAGAAAGAGAGAGGTGAAGGTATGAGGAGAAGGAGGTGGAGGTCGAAAAGAGAACAAGGAGGATGCGGAGGAGAAGGAGGTGGAGGAGGAGGCACAGGAAGAGGATACTCGAGTGGCCTGCTTGAATATTAAGTCAGACACGGCCATTCAAAAGAATTCCTTTGTTCGGCGCAAACCACTCGAAACTGGAATCTCTATATCCTGCTTGGCGGTACACAGGCAGGAAGATAATGCATTTTACAGAGGCAGCCCCCCTCCTCTCTGAAGCCTCATACAGGAAATGAACTGATTCTTTTCATTGTCTGTCTCCGCGACTTCTTCATCTATTAAACCTCTTCCATCCTCCTCCTCTTCTCTCTCAGGAACATTCTCCCCTCATCTTTCCTCTCTTCTTTGCCGTCTTCTCTTCTCCTCTCTTCTCCTCTCTCCCAGATAAAACTCGCCCAGGGACTGAAATACAATCTCTTTTCTAACATTCACTTCCTTGTTTCTGAGTCCATGTCGACACCTCTCCCAAGGCCTGTCACAGTGGGAATTCAGTCTGCATGTTACAAGTTCTACCTTTGGATAATGCTCCTCTTGTTGTGTACATGGTACACTATCTCCGGTGTGTCTAGCAGGGATGAAAGTGTAAACACAGACATCGGGTTCCCTGCTGGGCAGAAGTCTACAGGCGTTAGCGGAGCGGCCCGTGTTATTGAGGGAGGGGCTGATGGAGGAGGACTGACGACCCCACCTGTGCCTGCCTGCCAGGCTGCCTGCTGGGAGCTCTTTTAGGGGCGGGGGGAGGGTTGAGGGGGGCGGGGGGGGATAAGGAGTGTCTCACTTGTTGAGAATCTGCTTAGACTTCTTTTTCGAAACCACCATCTCCTTTAAGTCCCATTTAAAACGCTACCTAACCCTATCGGAAGCCAAAGGCAATCAATCACACGGAGGATTATTAAGAGCCAACACAGCCTGCCTCCCTCCTATTCTACCTCTACAGGGCTTGTTTTCTTTTTAACGCAGGGTTGTGTAAAAGCTGTTCCAGGCAGTGGAAATGTGTGTGTGTGCGCGCACGTGTGTGTGTGTATTTGCGTGTATGCGCACACGTGTGTGTTTGTGAATAGAAACCAGGTGTCACCCCCCCCCCCCCCCCCCCCCCAACAGCCTGTGGTTGCGTTCTTAGCTCAGTGTGTTTAGAGCGAGCTACTACTGGGAGCCTGGCAGGAAACACTCACATCAAACAGCCACTAATGGAGGACTCATTGGTGCTCAGCCTGGTCCGCTAACAAATGTTGGGCAATTTAGCCCCGGTAGTAAAGTTTCTAGCACAACCCTACAACAGGACTGCTATATTCATGACATGTTAAACAGGGTGACTGTACGTGCGTGTGTGTGTATGTGTGTAGGTGTGTGTGTATGTATGTGTGTTTCTTTAGGGTCCTGTTCGGTTCATGGGAAGGCTACAAATGGCCTGACTGGTTTCATGTCAGAGCACGCTTGTTAAACAAGAACAGACAAAAGAATGAGAGAGAGACAGATGGATGGTGAGAGAGACAGAGATACAGACTAGTGTGATGTCATAATATACCAGAAAGGTCATAAATCTTTGGGGGAGATTTGTCTGTGTGTGTGTCCATGTGTGTGTGCGTGCGTACACGTGTATAAACATAACCTGGTCTGCATCAGATATGAGGAAATAGTAGCTTTCATTTGCCCTATAAACAGGCTGATATACAATGACTCATCTCAAACGGGAAGGCTATGAAATGGCGGCCAGATGTTTCAATTTTACGATACAGGTTGCTTAATAACCCGACAAGAGATGGTGTTGCCACACAGCACAGCCTACCACTCACCCTGACTCCCGGTCTGGCATGATTAAATAAGAATGCAACTCGAGGACACAATGTCTCCACCAAGAACAACGAGATACAAGAATGAGGATCCAGGAGAACATGACCTCATGTTCTACTCAAGTTTTGTGATCAAATGTAAAAAAAAAAAAAAAAAAAAAAACTAACTCCTTCCAGACAGGGATGGAAACAGAACACAGCCAGATCGAGAGAAACACGTAGAGCTGAGGGGAGCAGTGAAGAGAGATGTTTAATGGGGTAACTGTTGTGGTAGTTCCACATGACACAGCGAAATGTTTAGGAGATAGACAGACACAGCTAGACATTCGTTTTTTAGTCCTAAACCCTTTTGTCTTAGACCCTCCCTCCGTGTTCCACCGGGCCAGCAGCGCTCACATCCCTGAGCCAAACGTCAACATGGGTTTAGCCAAACCAGCACCGTAGGTGGTGGAAACAGCATGACCGGAATAGTTTGAATCCACCAACCGGCTTCGACATGGCTGTCTGTCAAATCATCAACACACGTTTATCGCCATGGTGAGGAAGAAAACCTTTTTTCAACGTTGGGCTAAAAATAAAGATGTCTCTTTCCAACATCTGGCAACACAGTCTGTCTCCTCTGACATCCTTCGTTTTGCTTTTGATCTTTTCTCTCTCTCCTGTCGCGGCAAGTGACCTGGGTCAAGCTCTGACTCGGACAGGCTGCAGGACTGAATGGCTGACTGACTGTTACACACAGACTGAATGGCTGACTGACTGACTGTTACACACAGACTGAATGGCTGACTGACTGGTACACACAGACTGAATGGCTGACTGACTGACTGGTACACACAGACTGAATGGCTGACTGACTGGTACACAGATTGACAGGCTGACTAAGGCTTACTAGTACATGCACACACAAACAGACAGACATATAGACATACAGAGAGACATACAAACAGTCATGCTGCTAGGTGGATTGACAGACAGACAGAGACAGTGTGATAAAGAAAGGCTGGGTCCTAAGTTGCCCCATGATGGGATAGAGGGGGGCAACAGAAGTGGTCTCGATAGGACTACAACTCCCATTGGCTGTCTGGCAGCCAATCAGGGCGCGGCCCCAAAGCACATGTCACAGGGTGCTGGTTGTGGATGCAGCCAATCGCTTTCCAATGTAGATCCTGAGGGAAGGACAGACACCGACATGGTTCACAACAACAAAAAAACAGCACTTCCTGATCACACAATCGTATGAATTCGCCAAGCATGCATGTGTATGGATATGTGTGTGTACGTGTGTGAGCGTGCATACCTGTGTGTGTGTGTGTGTGTGTGTGTGTATGTGTTTAGTTGTGTGTACATCTTACCCCACTCCGAGTGTGAGCAGGTGTGAGGCCAGCAGTGAGGGGATGAGGATGAGGAGAACGTCGGAGGAGAAGATCCCTCTCTTCATCACCTCGGTCTTCCTGACACTGAGGGAGCCAGGCTGCTTGGGATGCTGGAACACAAACTCTCTGGAGAGGGGAGGGAGGAAGGTGGGAGGACATGGGGGAGAGGGGAGGGAGGACATGGGGGAGAGGGGAGGGAGGAAGGTGGGAGGACATGGGGGAGAAGGGAGGGAGGAAGGTGGGAGGACATGGGGGAGAGGGGAGGGAGGACATGGGGGAGAGGGGAGGGAGGAAAGTGGGAGGACATGGGGGAGAGGGGAGGGAGGACATGGGGGAGAGGGGAGGGAGGAAAGTGGGAGGACATGGGGGAGAGGGGAGGGAGGACATGGGGGAGAGGGGAGGGAGGACATGGGGGAGAGGGGAGGGAGGAAGGTGGAGGACATGGGGGAGGACATGGGGGAGAGGGGAGGGAGGACATGGGGGAGAGGGGAGGGAGGAATGTGGGAGGACATGGGGGAGAGGGGAGGGAGGACATGGGGGAGAGGGGAGGGAGG